>NC_037671.1:6160680-6204411 GCF_003255815.1 Theropithecus gelada | reverse complement strand
AAAAAAAAAAAAAAAAAAAAAAAAAAAAAAAAAAGAATGTTCCTCCTTGCCCTGGCCATAAGTACAAGTGGTTATTTGCAAAGCTACATCATGGCCTTAATTAGTGAGAGTTCACACTTGGGCTTGATGTAAACAGACTCTCCTAGTAACGGAGAACTTCAAACAGTGAGGCTGAATTCCAGTGTAGACACTACCTAAGCAAGCGAAGAATCAATTTTGAGGGGAAAATTAGAGACGTCGGGATGGAGTCCGGAAACCATGGGGTGGGGCGCGGTCATTGGAGGAGGGAGAGGGGCCACCTGAATGATTTTCCCTGAGCAGCTGATGAACACATTAATCTGGGCAACTGAAGAGCCCTAGCAAACTATTTTTTTTTTTTTTTTTTTTTTTTTGAGATGGAGTCTGGCTCTGTCGCCCGGGCTGGAGTGCAGTGGCCAGATCTCAGCTCACTGCAAGCTCCGCCTCCCGGGTTTACTCCATTCTCCTGCCTCAGCCTCCCGAGTAGCTGGGACCACAGGCGCCCGCCGCCTCGCCCGGCTAGTTTTTTGTATTTTTTAGTAGAGACGGGGTTTCACCGTGTTCGCCAGGATGGTCTCGATCTCCTGACCCCTAGCAAACTATTGATACAGCTGTGTTTGGGCCCAAGTGTGCTGAATCTGTGCCAGCTCTTCACGACCTGAGATCTAATGAGCTGGGGACAGGAACTGGAACCTGACCCTTGTGGGCTCCTTTGAAGGAAGAGGGGGAGGAATCAAAAGTGGAGAAAAGAGGGCTGGGCGTGGTGGCTCATGCCTGTAATCCCAGCACTTTGGGAGGCAGAGGTAGGCGGATTGCCTGAGGTCAGGCGTTAGAGACCAGACTGGCCAACATGGCGAAACCCGGTCTCTACTAAAAATACAAAACTTAGCTGGGCGTGGTGGTGCACATCTGTAATCCCAGCTACTCAGGAGGCTGAGGCAGGAGAATTGCTTGAACCTGGGAGGTTGCAGCAAGCCAAGACCACGCCACTGCACTCCAGCCTGGGCGACAGAGCGAGACTCTGTCTCAAAAAAAAAAAAAAAAAAAAAAAAGTGGAGAAAAGAGAGCCCACAGGAAGGGGACACTGTTTTGACTTTGTTTTCTGGTTCTTTTACCTCACCCGCATTCGAAAGCTAGGCCTATCAGACTGGCAGCAAATATAAAACGTACCTTTACGGAGAGGACATATGGGTAAGGAATGATTTAAATTCTTAGCCAATTCCTCTTGGGATTTAGACACATTGTCACTCTCGTTAAATGAAAATGTGAAGGATAAATTCTTAGCCGAGATCAAAAGGGAGTGGCGTTTGAAAGTAGCGATAGGGAAGAAAGCGGGCTCCCTCCCAGTCAGAGGCCTAATCTCACCCCGCCTCCACCCCGCACCCGGATGAGGGTTCCTTCCTGGAAGCTTTCATGTGTCTCAGAAGAAAATAATTACCATCAGAGCCACTTGAAACACAACAAAAGAAATCCTTCCTTCTTATTTTATAGTCATGGGTTATTTTAAACCCCAAATGGTATTTCTCAGTTTAATCGCTAAACTTGGTTTCAATTGACTTTTAGTCACTTTTCTTGAAGTCGAGAGCATAAAACATTTCTCACAACTGAGAATATTCAAAAGAATGTGTGGCAGACTCCAAATGCAATTTCAGGAAGAGAGGGCCAGAGGGGCTTAGACAATACAGCACCTTTTTCAGAAGTCTATCGTCCTCTGTTGAAGAGGTGAGACATTTGTCTGTAAAAGTCCAGGCCTGCTTATTTTAAAATATCTAATTTTATACATAACATTCTTATCTGATAGGCAGCATTAAGATCATCTTAAAATGAACTAGGTGGAGGGAAAGGGCAAAAACATGATATACAGTCACAGGAAACAGTTTAGATTTTCCTTGATTGGATTCCTTCTGCAGAGAGATTCCCTAGGACCTCCAGAGCCACACCTGGCTCCTTTGATGACTTTCCAACTCACTCCAGCCACCGATGGTCAATCCCCAAGGGGCTTCAAATAATGGTGGGTATCCAATGAAAGGCCAAAGTAGTTTACCCGAGTGTCTAGTGAGTTCTGTTTCCAATAGTGGGGTTTTCTGAACATCTCACATAGTGAAGACAGAGTGGAAGTTATAGAATTTTATTCTCAAGAGGCTTTGAGACTATCCCAGGACCCGAAGCAAAAGAGAGTCAGGCAACTTTATAAGAAGCCCTCGCTGTCTGAGGGCCTGTTTTGTTCAGGGAATAAGGGCTAATGCTAAAATGATCCTTCTGACTTTATAAATGATTTCTAGATAACTCAAGGGCTTAGGGATGTCTCCAGGGAGTACGCAGCGGATGACAGGATCGGCCTGAGGAGCTGGAAGTGGACACGTTCCTGGAAGGAAGTGATTTGGGGTTTCCCAAGGTCACTGGTATTGGGGCAGAGAGGAAGCCAGTTCCAGAAGCAAAGGTATGAGTCACAGAAGCCCACGGGGCCCAACTCTTGCTGAGAGGCCAGGGAGAGGAAGGGGCAGTGGGCATGCATCCAGCTGGAGATGAGCCTTGTCAGATGTGGACATCTACCCCATGGAATCAGAAAGACCTGGCAGAAGTTCCCCACTCTTTCCACCCAGGGGAGGTGGCTAATTGTAGTGGACGAGAATCCTGGGCATTGGCATGAGACAGGTCTGAGTTTCTGTTTTGAATCCTGGTTCTGATACTGCGTGACCTTGGGCAAGTTACTTAACATCTTTTAAGGTCTGTGTCACACACATCCGTGTGAAGAGAGTCCAACAAACAGGCTTTGTGTGAGCAACAAGGCTGTTTATTTCACCTGGGTACAGGCAGGCTGAGTCCGAGAAAGGAGTCAGCAAAGGGTGGTGGGATTATCATTAGTTCTTATAGGTTTGGGACAGGCGGTGGAGTTAGGAGCAATTTTTTGTGGGCAGGGGGTGGATCTCACAAAGTTCATTCTCAAGGGCGGGGAGAATATTACAAAGTACCTTCTTAAGGGCGGGGGAATATCACAAAGTACATTATCGAAAGGGCAGGGAGGGTATATTGCCATAAGGTCAGTTATGGGTGGGTAGGAACCGATCACAATGGTGGAATGTCATCTTTTGTGGTTCTTCAGTTGCTTCAGGCCATCTGGATGTATACGTGCAGGTCACAGGGGATATGATGACTTAGCTTGGGCTCAGAGGCCTGACAGTTTGTATCCTCATCTCCAGAATGGTGCAATGATCCCTCCTTCGCAGATGTGTAGGGTACTTTAAGTGAGATGAGATATGTGGAAAGGTGATCGCGTGCTCAAGAAATGCTAACTGTGAGGATAATTAAGGTTATTAGGAATGTGTCACGTTTCTGGTTCTGTCCAAGATGCAGAGCAACATGTTTGCAGCAAGACAGGGCAAGCGGGAGAAGGTGGAGCCAGGACCTACCATTAGAGCTGCCAGGTGGATGAAAACAGGGACTGCCCCTTGTGGGGGTTCTGTGGGGTAGACAGGACACTGCTGGAGTGTGGCAGGCCTTCACTCCTGCTGCCCTTTAGCCTAGGGGACCACCTAGAAGGCCGGATCTCCTGCCCCGGGGCAGCAAGGTATTCAGGACAGCACAGGTCTGGCCTGCAGACATTCGCTACCAGGAAGTCTGATCACGGCAGCAAATTCAAGCTCTGGGTCTATCGGACTCTACTGTAGAATTATTTAGTAGAGCTGATGGAATGAAATGCTGCTGGGGATTCCAACCTCTTTTCTCTACTTGATTGACAGTGGAATCTGGCCCTAGGTTTGTGGTGATAAGGAATCAGATAAACTCTACAGAGATCGTTTGAGTGGTTGGGGTCAGGACGACCACTTCTGATAGCAACTCAATAATACCAAATTCATTCACATTATCTCATTGGTTCTTCAAACCAACCTGTGTGATGGGCAGTAACTCAGGTGTGATGGTTATTCCCATTTTACAGATGAGGCAAGTAAGGCTGGCAGAAGTAATGGGACTTGTTCAAGGTCACACAACCAGAAGGTCATGAGGTCTGGGCAAAGATACAGAAGGTCTGACTTAGATGTTCTACTTTCCCCACTAGGTCCTGTGAGGTGTTTCTCCGGGCTTGAAATTTTATCCTCATGAATGTCGGCTTTTACCTTTAGAAGCAGACAGTGAAATAGGGCTTCATGTGCAAGGAAGCAGGCAATGCATTTGGGGCTTTTGTCATCTGTGCTCACCTGTCCCAGGTTAAGGGGGAACTAAACTCCCAGATACTTTTTTTTTTTTTAGACAGAGTTTCACTCTTGTTTCCCAGGCTGGAGTGCAATGGTGTGATCTCGGCTCACCTCTGCCTCCTAGGTTCAAGCGATTCTCCTGCCTCAGCCTCCTGAGTAGCTGGGATTACAGATGTGCACCATCACCCCCAGCTAATTTTGTATTTTTAGTAGAGACAGGGTTTCTCCATGTTGGTCAGGCTGGTCTCCAACTCCCGACCTCAGGTGATCCACCTGCCTCAGCCTCCCGAAGTGCTGGGATTACAGGCATGAGCCACAGCGCCCAGCACACTCCCAGCTACTTCTTACTGTCCTGCAAATGGGCCAAGACAGTAGTAATTAAAGAGCAATGCTTTGAAAAGCAGGTTTAAAGTTGGGGGCTGATAGAAGTAAAAGCCCTTGAAGCTGGCCTCCTTTCCCCAATCTGCAGACCCCCAAACTTCAATAAAGAGCCAAGAGGGAATGTGGACAAAGCAGCAAAGTCAAGCCCTCCAGTGTGACCTTGGCCAGGAGGGCTTTGGAGCACCCTGCATCCCAATAACATAATGCTGTGTCATGTTAATAGCAAATCTTGGTATTTTTGGTTACATGAGCTAATCAAGTTCCTTTCTTGCATAGGCCACTTTACCTTGAGTTTTCTATAATTTGCATGTGAAGAAATACTGATGCTGATGCACTCACAGTACAGGTAGTTTCCTGTAGATGTCTTGCCATGAAGTATGAGAACCTAATATGCCATCTAAAACTAATTTTCAAGCAAAGACACATAAAGTATTCCCTTTAGCTTCAGACTCACTAACCAGCATACTGTGCCATCTCCCCATTGTTGCTGTGTCCTCAAAGAATGCGAACATTATTCAAATTTCCTAAGGTCGTAAGCTGTTCCTTGCCAGCTCAGATGATGCTCTTCCCAGCACTGCTTTCTTTGTTCTATCAGCAGTCATAAGGACAATGGATTGATGATCCACAAGGTGTCATTTTCAAAAAGTGAGAAATGACTTATCATACATCAATCCTACTCCTAGATATTTATCCAAGAGAAATGAAAACATATTCTACACAAAGAACTCTCTATGAAGGTTTCTAGCAGCTTTGTTCATAGTAGCCCCAAACTGGAAGCAACCACAATGTCCATTAACACGAGACTGCATGGCAAACTAGGGTCTATGCCTACAGTGAGACACTGCTCAAAGACAAAAAGGAATAAAATGTTGACAGCAACCACATGGGCAAATCTCACAAGTGTTATGCTGAGTGAAAGAAGCCAGGCGCAAGAGAGTGTGAGCTGCCTCGTTCCATTTATTCCAAGTTCTAGAACAGGAAAAACTAATCTGTAGTGAGAGAAGACCTAGGGTGGTGTGTAGTGGGTTGGCTGCAAAGAGCACAACAGATCTTTTTTGGGGAGAGTGAAATGCTGTGTGCCTTGATTCAGATGGTTTCAAAGGTGTATACATCACTGAACTGTACATTTAAAATGCATGTATGTAAATTAAACCTCAAGTCATTTTTTAAAGGTGAGGTATTTTGGGATTTTCTTAACTTCCTTTTAAAACTTGTAATGTTGCTGGGCACAGTGGCTCATGCCTGTAATCCTAACACTTTGGAAGGCCGAGGTAGGCGGATCACCTGAGGTTGGGAGTTCGAGACCAGCCTGATCAACATGGAGAAATCCCATCTCTACTAAAAATACAAAATTAGCCAGGCATGGTGGTGCATGCCTGTAATCCTAGCTATTCAGGAGGCTGAGGCAGGAGAATCGCTTGAACCTGGGAGGCAGAGGTTACAGTGAGCAGAGATCATGCCATTGCACTCTAGCCTAGGCAAAAATAGCGAAACTCCATGTCAAAAAAAAGTAAATAAATAAACAAATAAAGTAAAATAAAACAAAATTTGTAATGTTTATACTTTAAACAGCATTATCCAATTTTCCTCTATAAATACTATAAGTAAATCATATTACGGAAATGTCGTGTACCAACTACCACAAACATGCACATCTGGTTCCTACCTTTGTGTTTCATTCTCTCTATTCCTTCTATTTGAAATATACTGTTCCCTCTTCTCTCCCTGGCAGAATCTTGTATAGCATCCCATCCTTCCTTTGTTCATTCATTCAGCAAATGTTTATTGAATGCCAGGTCCTGTGACCAGCGGTGGAGCTACTGAGACACATAAATCAGGGGCCCTGCGCTTTAGGGACACCTACTAGAAAATGGAGTTTTACTTGAATGCCCTTAGATTTATATTCCAAGCATTTTCTGGCTAATAAAAAGACTCTGTCAAAGATTGTTAACCTGGAGGGTCCAGCCTGCTCTGTTACATTACCTAAAAGTAGGCTGGTTATTCCATACACATGTATTTCACAGCCTCCCTAAAGGTTCTATGTTAACTTTTAAGACACGGAATCACTGAGAAAGTTAACAAGGCAGAAGAAAAAGCTCTAAGAAACCAAAGAAAAATTGGCTTAAATGTATTTCTAGGTCAATGATAAAAACACAATAGAATATGGAAATGTAAACACAAATGGAACAAGAGAACTTTAAAATAAAGTGATAGCTACCATGTGTCTCAGGGCTGGAGGACCACCTGGCCTTGCTGGCCTCTTACACCACAGCCTAGGCCATAGCTCATAATTTTGCTGATATTGGCATCTTTTAACCTTTGGAGTGTTTTTAAAAATCAGTTACTATAACAATCTCTCATAAAAATTTATTTTTCAATCAATTAAATTTTTGTGTCCCTCCCATCAAGTTTGAGTTTCAAACCATTAAACCTTTACTTGATTAAAAATGTCATCATACCTGGGTGCAGTGACTCATGCCTATAATTCCAGCACTTTGGGAGGCCGAGGTGGATGGATCACTGGAGGTCGGGAGTTCGAGACCAGCCTGACCAACATGGAGAAACCCCGTCTCTACTAAAATACAAAATTAGCCGGGCATAGTGGCTCATGCCTGTAATCCCAGATACTCAAGAGGCTGAGGCAGGAGAATCACTTGAACCCGGGAGGCAGAGGTTGAGGTGAGCTGAGATCATGGCATTGCACTCCAGCCTGGGCAACAAGAGCGAAACTGTGTCTCAAAAAAGAAAAAAGTCGTCACAGAGATAAAAATCTATACAGAGAGATTACTGATTGTATTAGTTCATTCTTGCATTGCTAGAAAGAAATACCTGAGACTGGGTAAATTATAAAGAAAAGAGGTTTAATTGGCTCACAATTCCAGAGGCTGTACAAGTGGCAGGATGGGCATCTGCTCAGCTTCTGGGGCGGCCTCGGGAAACTTACAATCATGGTGGAAGCAGAGAGGGAGCAGACACTTCACATGGCCAGAGCAGAAACAAGAGTTTGGGTGGGGGTTCGGCGTCTGCTATGTTCAGAGAAGCCCAAAACACATTTTGGGTGGAGGGGTTGCTACACACTTTTAAACAAACAGATTCCAAGAGAGAACTCACTATCTTGAGGACAGCATCAAGGGGATGGTGCTAAACCATGACTGAGAAACCGCCCCCAAGATCTAGTCACCTCACACCAGGCCCCACCTCCAACATTGGGGATTACAATTTGATGTGAGATTTGATGGGGAAACATATCCAAACCATATCACTGATTGAGAACTTGAAACGAAATATTAATGTTTGAGATGTCATTTTTTTACAACAGTAAACTTTTAATTTTAGAATAGTTTTAGACTTATAAAAAATATTACAAAGATAGTACAGAGAGTTCCCTCATACCTCACGCTCAGTTTGCCTTCTTAATATCTTACATTAGTCTGATACACTGTCACAATTGATGAATCAGTATTGATACATTATTATTAATCAAGGTCCATTGTTTAGTGCAATTTCCTTAGTTTTTCCTTAACATACTTTCCTGTTCCAGGATCCCATCCAGCACAGCCCATTACGTTTAGTCATCCTCTCTCCTGTAGGCTCCATTTGGACATGACACGTTCTCAGAGTTTCCTTATTTTGTGATCACCCAGACAGTTTGAGTACTGCTCAGATATTTTGCAGACTGTCCCTCAATAGGAATTTGTTTGATGTTTTCCTCATGGTTAGACCAGGTTATGGGGGTTATGGGAGAGGTAAAGTGCCATTCTCACCATATCATATCAGGGGTACACAGCATCAGCATGATTCATCACTGTTGATGCTAACCTTGATCACCTTGCTGAAGCAGTGCTTTTCACTGTAAAAGTTTTTCCACGGTAACCTTATTTTTCTCCGTTTCCATACTCTTTGGAAGGAAGTCAATACGTGCAGCCCCCATTACAGAGCAAGGACTTCTACTCCTGCTTGAGAGCAGAGAATCTATGTAAATTATTTGAAATTTTATGCATGGGAGATCTCTCTCTTCTTCCTCATTTATCCAATCATTCATTTTTCACATACGGACACATAGTATAGATTTTATAATTTGAGTTATTTATTATTCAATAGCACTTTATTTTTGCTCAAATGGTTCCAGCTTTGGGCTTTGGGAGCTCTTTCATTTGGCTCCTGTGTCCCTTCCACATACCCCATAATTGTTTGCGTGGAGGGGTGTGGAGGTATTCAGCTCTTCCTTACTTCTTGGCATTACACAAAATGCCCCAGGATCACCTTGTAGATTTCCTGCCCTGTCCTAGAATCAACCATTTATCGCCAGTGGGTCCTGGTTCCTTATATTGGAGAATGGTATTAGATACCAAGATCTGGGTGCTGGGTGTGCTTGTTGATACTAGGGTGTTAAATCACCTTATAAATAGAGAAAGTGCTTTCCTCAAAGTTCAAAATTCAAAACCTTAAAAATCTTGTTAACTTAGAATGTTTTAGTGACTTTATCCATATATTTACATATATTTTGCTATAAGAATGATAAATTTTAATTCAAAGCCCTCTTAGATGGCCTAGAATTTGGACTGAAAATAATATACATACACAGCCAATTTTTTAAATATGAAAAGTCATTTATGACTATCTAATGGTAATAAATTCAAACCAGCCTTATTAAAGAAAGAAGTTAAATAAACCAATGTATTGGTCAAAACAGCTTGTCTCAGAAAGTATATTCTGGGTCTAATAATCTACCTCCTTCAGGAATATTCATTCCTCTTGTCACCCGCTAGCTTCCAGTCACAGAAAAAAAAAAAATCCATTTAATAACTTTAGATTTGGTTACATCCATCTGTGAGTTTTTCTTCACCTCCATTTAGAATTAGTAGGAAAAGCATTAGGACAAAAGGGTTGTTTAAAGAACATTAGTTTATCTCTTTTGAAAAGTGAAACTTCTTTCCTCTAAGCCCTGGTTACTTCATTGTTCTTTCCTCAAGTCCTTCTAACAATGATTATCTGCAGTTAGCTCACCCATTGTCAAGAGCTCAGCATCCATACTTGAAACTCAAGGTTCATATGCCAACTTTGGGATGATTCTCATCAAACAGAAGAGGCTGTTTCCATGCTGGAATAAAACATATAATATTCATGTATAAGTCTTATCATTGTGTTATTTTCCTGTGTGTGTGTGTGTGTATGTGTGTGTGTGTGTGTGAAAGAACATTCTTTTTTTCTTCTTTTTTGAGACAGAGTCTTGCTCAGTCACCAGGCTGGAGTGCGGTGGCATGATCTCTGCTCACTGCAACCTCCGCCTCCCGGTTCAAGCGATTCTCCTGCCTCAGCCTCCCGAGTAGCTGGGACTACAAGTGCGTGCCACCATACCCAGCTAATTTTTATATTTTTAGTAGCGATGGGGTTTCACCATGTTGGCCAGGATGGTCTCGCTCTCCTGACCGCATGATCCCCTCGGCCTCCCAAAGTGCTGGGATTACAGGCATGAGCCACCATGCCCGGCCCAAAGAACATTCTTTTTTTTTTTTGAGACGGAGTCTCGCGCTGTGTCACCCAGGCTGGAGTGCAGTGGCGCGATCTCGGCTCACTGCAAGCTCCGCCTCCCGGGTTTACGCCATTCTCCTGCCTCAGCCTCCCGAGTAGCTGGGACTACAGGCGCCCGCCACCACGCCCGGCTAGTTTTTTTCGTATTTTTAGTAGAGACGGGGTTTCACCATGTTAGCCAGGATGGTCTCGATCTCCTGACCTCGTGATCCGCCCGCCTCGGCCTCCCAAAGTGCTGGGATTACAGGCTTGAGCCACCGCGCCCGGCCCCAAAGAACATTCTTAAGTACAGTAAGACAAATATGACGTCTATGATTTCCATCAAACAAAAGCCAACATCAAATTTTAGATCAATTTGCTTCGCTAATTTTTTTAACTCAATAAAAGAGTTCAAAATTAAATTTTGAGCAAACTTTGAAAGTAACTGGGCCCTAGCCATCACATTTACAATGGAGTACCTTTTTGCATAGAAGGCTTATCTTCACCTTTTCTGTTTTCACTCAGCCTTTTGATGAATTTTGCTTGTATAGATGAGTAGGTAGTTTTTCTCAAGATATTACCTGTAGCTTTCCTTAGGATAGATTATATGACATTTTTATTACTTCTGTCACTTAACCAAAGTTAGCATTTTCATTTTCATTTATGATAGGTTTTGTAAATGTCAAATTTCTTGTTAAAGAGTCAGACTTGACATTCCAAAAGGCAAAGGATGATATAAATAATATTCAAGCATACACAACTAGAGTTGGAAATAATTTCAATCACTTTCTCCCACCCTCCCAAAATCAAGGTAACCTACTTTTCAAATATTTATTTGAAAGGAATAAATCAAGCTTCAGAAAAAAAAAAAAAAAGGATGACATAGGGTATTCTAAAATGTGATATATCTATCCATAATTCAAGTATAAAGACCATGAATAATCAGAGAAAACCAATGTGAAATCCATTTGGTATGACTTGTAGCATACATTTACAGTTAATTAGCCCTGACTTGAATTCCTTAGAATTAACTTTTACAGAATTATAGAGGATTTAAAATTAGGTTTCCATCAATTTTAGAGGTAAGCTAAAAATTTTGTTCTTCTGTTATTTCCAAGGAAGTAGAACTGTTGAAGTGTATTGGTGATCAGGTTATGACTTTCATTTCCTTTCTTTATTTTCTCAATTTTTAGGAAACTATAAACTGGTAGATTCTTTAACATACTTTCAAAGGAAAAGGGAATGACTCAGCTTCTTTATGAAGATCACTGGGTTCAGGATACTCACATAAATTTAGGGTCACAAACACAGCTACTTTTGGGGGCTAAATGACATGCATGAGGGGCATGTGTCAGGCAGGGATGAAGGCAAGCTGGAGAGTGCCTGCTCATTTACCGCAGTCCAAGAAAGCACAGTCCTGCAAACATGGGGCATCAAGAGGACAATGGCTTCTGCTATGTTTGGAGAAGCCCAAAACACATTTTTTTTCTAAGTATTCAATCTCCCAATTTTGAAATGTTAGCAATTATTTTCCTGAAAACATTGCCTATGGTCTGTGAGCTGCATTTGGCCTACAAGCCACCATCTGCAAGCCAGTACTGCCCAACAGAAGAGCATACTGCGAGCTAATCCAGTAACCACAACGCCTTACAACAAGACATATAATTGTCAAATTCATTTCAAGTCTCATGTAGGCTGATCTGAGCACCATCTTTGAGAGACTGAACAAATACGAAAAGGTTGCTTGATGATTTAAGAATCAAAGTAAACAGTTTTATGATTTGAATAGACAGTATCGTCAAGTGATTAATAAGTTGGTACACTCATTTATTTGACAAAGATATATTGAGTGCCTTGCATGTACCAGGCACTGTTTTAGCCACCAGGCATACAGCTCAGTACAAGGCACCTATCCCCGAAGGTGCTTACATTCTAGAGGCAGAATGTAAATAAATACAGAGGTAATAAATAACTAAGCAAACAAGAAAAATAGCAGCTGATGATAATGATCATGCAGAAAATTAAAAACAGTAATTTGTCAACAGGTGTCTGGCTTTCCTATACTGGTCCATGGATCTCAAACCTCACCCCCTGAGACTGTCAGAGTCTCAAATTCTTCCTCTTTACTCCTTTTGCTCAGGTTATGAGACCACTTGTGGCATGTTTTAATAAATTGAAGGCCACTTTATTTTAAAGTAGTTACATTTTAATCTTCTTGACTAGATTTGGTGGAAATCTCAATCCAGGAGGGATTTAGGGAAACCTCTAATGTAATCAACAGCTTAATTACAATGCCTGGGTCAGTGCTGCAGACGGTTAATTTCAACCATTTTATGTTGCCTCCTTTTAGCTTCAGTTTTAGAGGACACCATTTTCCAGTGTGTCCCTAAATTCTAAGAATGTACCATTTGAGGATTTTTACCACCTTTTGGGAACAAAGACTAATAACATCTTCATAGTGAAACTCTTTTCCTAGGGCCAGGGCTTCTCCCACGTAAAAATGCACACTAACAAACATCTTTGTAAACTCTTCCCTATAGTTGCCCCTGTATGATGAAATGGAGAAATCCTGGAATGTCCAGTCAAAAAAACTGGGTTCAAAACCAGATGTTTGGCTCAGCTGTGAACCAACTCTTTGATCTGGTAGTCAGTCACCTGATCCTTGCTGTTTCTCTTTGAAAGCCCACTTCTTGGGGCGCTGAATGTGAGGACTGAGTGAGAGTGTGAATTTGAAAGCCAACTCTGAAACGCTGGCTATGATAGTTATTCTGATTGGAAGGGCCATTAAGGTCAATGGCAATGCTCCTTTTGTGATCAGTTACAAGAAAACAAAGGGGTCCTTGTGACTGTGGGGGAAGGAGGCAGAGCCAGACACGAAGTGGATCTCTTCTGGAAAATCAGCCACTGAAAGGAAAACAAATAAAATCTGTAAAGTTATATTTCAGTTCAAAAAGAAATGTGAATTGTATGTAATGGCAAGAGGAGCACTGGTAATAATACATGGCTAACATTCATCGCGATCTTACTCTGTTCCAGACATGGAGGTCATAACTTTGCATGTATTAGCTCTTCAAATGAGGGGAGGAGAGGGAAGGAAAAGAAAAGTTAAGCTAATAAATAGTGTGAAGTTAAAAAAAATTACCGCGTACATAACGTGCACTATCGTGTCCCCACCAGCCCCCCCCCGCCCCCAGCTCTTTATACATGTGGTTTCCAGACCCATTTCTCAGAGGTTTGGTGTATTTTGCAGCCCTTTGGGCCCCTTCCGCCCATTGTTATCTAATCTCCCCTTCTCGGCCACGCAGGAAGGTCCACAACCTCCCCTGTCCCCCAAGACCCGCCCCCCAGCAGCCTTCAGAAATAGTTCTCTCGTACGTATGTGCCAGCATTTTATGCGGTAAACACATGTTGCCCTTAACACTGAACTGCAGGTTAAAAATGTATTCCACTAAATTATGCAGCGGTTAGCTGAGCAAATAATGAAAATGCAAAAGAATACATTCAGTATATGGAGCTTAGAACATATTCTTTTGGAAAGCTAAACATTTTTTATTTTTGCCCCAAATAAGACTAGAAATGGATTGCTCAATTTAAGACTTTCATTAATAAACTTCTCAGAATATGAAATGTCTCCAATATGTGGGGACGCTAGGGTGAAAGGTGCCGGATAATTCTCATTGGTGCGTGCGCTGGGTGCAGGAGGAAATATGCTAATGTAGCCGTTTGCCGCAGGGTTGGTGTTATTTATACAGCGCTGGCTGGGCAAGGTTGGCGCTGGAGCAGGAGAGGAAGGAGAGGTTTGTCTTCTATGAGAGTATAGATGTGTGCGCCTGTGCACACGGCGTTCCAAACGTGAATACAAGATCTTAGGGAGGGGGTGGGGAATGCCATCACATTTATACCGTGTGTATTGTAACTTATGTTGGAGATCTATCCCAGCATCGTGCTTACATCGCATTCACTTAGGAGTGGGGGAAGAAATGGCGATTTGGGAGTGGGTGCGGCGGGTCGCAGGTGGCCAGACACTGCGGGGGACTGGCGACCTGAAACTGGCAAAGGCGCCTCCTTGACCCTGCTCCACGGACACAAAAATCAACCTTATTCGCTCCTGGAAAAAGCGCAGGGGGTTGTTCCCGAAGGCTGAAGACCCTCGGGCTTGGGACTGGGAGCGGGGCGCGGGCACCTCTGAAGAGACAGAGGTCACGGACACTGGCGCGCGCGGAGTGGGTGGGGGGCCCGCGCGGCTGCGGGAACCCAGCCTCACAGAAGACCCGGCCCACACGTTCTCAGCGCATGCCGACTTCGCCCGGACCCCTCGCCGGCCGGCGCCCCCTGCTACGCCCGCCTCCTCGTCCCCCGCCCCGCCCGGCGCGAAACGGGCACGGGCAGGGGATCCTCCAGCCAGGCGGGCCCGGGGTGTCCCGTTTCCCCCGCCCCCCTCCTGTGGATCCCGGGCGGCGGCGGAGCGTCCGGGCTGGAGGGGGCGCTCGCGCGCAGGAGCCGAGCGCAGCAGGTGCCGCGGTTACCTCCACCTCGGCGGGGGGAGAGGGGGCGGGCCGGGGGGCAGGGAGGAGGGGAGGAGGAGGAGAAGGAGGAGAAGGAGCGGGGCCGGCTCCAGGAGCCTGAGAGCGCGGCCGGCTCGGCAGGCTGGGTCCCAAGCTCGCGGCTTCCGGGAGGCGCCCGGAGTCGGAGAAATACAGCGCGGCCACCCCGGGAGCAGCAGCAGTTGCCCGCACCGCCGCCCGCAGGGCCCTGAACCGCCGGCAAGGGCGCGGGCCGGGCGCGGCGCCGGCTCCTCCTCCTGCCGCGGCCGGCGCGGAGCAGCGGAGAGCGGCGGGCTCGGCAGCCGGCGCCCGGGCCGCGGAGCCGATGAGCTGCGGCGGCTGAGGGCCCGGCCGGCCTCTGCCCGCCTCTGCCCGGCGCCCGAGCGGGGCCACAGCGCCCGGGGCGCGGGGTCCGGCGGGTGACATGGGGGCGGCCTGACGCACCCGGAGCCGCCGAGCGCTCTCTCTTGAGCCGTGGGCCCTCCTCGGCGGCAGCGGCTGCAGGCGCCTGGCCCGGCGCGCTGTGCCCGGGGCGCCCGCGGAGCCTCCGCCGCGCTCTATGCGCCTCTGCGGGAGCCGCGGGCCCGGGCCATGGCCATAGACCGGCGGCGCGAGGCGGCAGGCGGCGGGCCCGGGCGGCAGCCGGCCCCGGCCGAGGAGAACGGCTCCCTGCCGCCCGGGGACGCGGCGGCCTCGGCGCCCCTCGGGGGACGCGCGGGCCCCGGCGGCGGCGCGGAGATCCAGCCGCTGCCTCCGCTGCATCCTGGAGGCGGCCCGCACTCGAGCTGCTGCTCGGCTGCTGCGGCCCCGAGCCTCTTGTTGCTGGACTATGACGGGTCGGTGCTGCCCTTCCTCGGGGGCCTGGGCGGGGGCTATCAGAAGACCCTCGTGCTGCTCACCTGGATCCCGGCGCTGTTCATCGGCTTCAGCCAGTTCTCGGACTCGTTCCTCCTGGACCAGCCCAACTTCTGGTGCCGCGGGGCCGGCAAAGGCACCGAGCTGGCGGGGGTCACCACCACAGGCCGGGGGGGGGACATGGGCAACTGGACCAGCCTCCCCACCACCCCCTTCTCCACTGCCCCCTGGGAGGCTGCGGGCAACCGGAGCAACAGCAGTGGCGCGGACGGAGGCGACACACCACCCCTGCCATCCCCTCCGGACAAGGGGGACAACGCCTCCAACTGTAACTGCCACGCGTGGGACTATGGCATCCGCGCCGGCCTCGTCCAGAACGTGGTCAGCAAGGTAAGAGCCGCGGCCGCCCAGTCCCTCCGACTCTCTCCATGCAAATCGAGGTCCAAGCCCGAGCCAGCTGGAGACCCGAAGTCCCCAAAGTGGTGGTGCTAGAGTGTGTGTACGGCATTCCGCACTGGCTTAATCTCCTTCCGTCCCCCAAACCACATCCCTTTACTTGGGCATAAAGGGAGCGCCATAGCCTTTACTAGTTTGCACCCAAACTCCTGTCCCAGTACGCGGATGGAAAGCGCGCCCTTCCCCCACCCTCGGGGCGAGGCAGCTGACCTGTCACCAGCCCGCTCTGGAGGAGTCGGACTGGCGTCGTTCAAGGTCTGCTGGGGGAGCTGGGACCACGGCCCTGTTCTGCCCGGTTAGTTGTCCCTGCGTCTCCCACAAAGCAATAGTCTCCCATCTCGCACTTGATTTTGACAGAGGTAAAGCCCACTAAAGAACTGGAGAGCCAGAGAAGCAAAGACTCCTGCAAATCTCCAACCCGCACCCGTGCTCAGTCCTCCCCCAAAGATATCTGACTTTAGACTTTACTGCCCCAGTGTCTCCTCCAGTGTTTTCTCAGCACTTCAGTAAACATCACTACAGTATAGGAAGGACGTGGAGAATATGTCATTTGGGTGTTCCTGGGCTGTTGCCGCTCTTACACAGCAGCTGCTTTGGGCTGAGGCACAGAGAACGGGGTGTGCTTTAGCTGAAACATGCACCTTGTCCTCCGAGTCGTGTAGCTAAAGCTCCCTTGCAGAGGTTGCATGGTGTGAAATGTAGCAGAAGGGAGTTGTAAGACAAGTGTGAGGGCCTAAACACAGAGTGGGCAATGGTGGACACTCAATGCCCTAGACAGCCATAATTTTATTCTTAACATATAGGAGATATCAAGACATTTGTAGTTTTGCTCCTTGTGTCTAAAATAAATAATTCACATTTTAAAGTAAATATAGACTCTCCCCCACCCCACCCCCCTACCCATTCTGGGCAGTTCTGGCAGAGTTTTAAATGCTTTGTCGAAATGTATGAAATTGGACAGTTTTAAATAGTCATTGTGCATGTAACCTCCTCCCCCCATGTGCATTGGTTAACAGTTGTAGCTCATGGATGTGTAAGATGAAACTCTTACATCATCATAATCATTGTTTTAATTTTGTACCAACCTGGGCAGAAATGCTCTGTCCTGTGGGAACCATCTGACTGAGCTGCCCCTGCTGCCCTGCAAGGTAATGGGGTAATGTCCTTCTAGCTGGGTTCACCTTGATCCCACCCACCTCCTACCCCCTGCTTTCTAAAGGTGTTTCTGTGACTGTTTTCATTTCACGGAGGGCAATATTTCTTTTTTGGTTCAGCAGCACAGAAAAATTAAGAACAATGACTATTTAAATCACTGTGTATGTCTGACAGACTGAGGATTTGGCAACATTGTTAAGTATTTTAAGTCCCTTTCTAGAGCAGAGGGAGAATAATGGATCAAAGTGAGTATGTGTGAAGAGTGCTGTGTCCAGGGGTCAAAGCAGAGGTGAACTTGAAAGTGACGAGGTGGGATAGAGTGCCATTACCTTGGCAGCGAGGACCCAGGAAACAGCTATTCACACTCAGCCATGCGTGGTGGGAGGAGAGAACAAAAATAGTTCTTAAAAGCAGACTATGGAGGCATATTGGAGAGCTGGGCAGTTTTTCTAAATTAGCACTCGGGGGGGCACAGACAGCACTCATGTGTGTGGCATGTTTTGGGTGATGCTTGATGACAGTTGCAGTTACTGGGCCAGACTGAGAGGGAAAACCTGGGAACAATAATTAGACACACATTTTCTTATACAGTAAAGCCTAGAAAGGACATATTGATTTTCACAGACAAAAAAGATCTAAATAAAGGACTGCCTTCCCAGTGTTCTGTGTGTTTCAAGCACATAACAAATGCTTCAAAGAGCTTTTCAAGCACATTTTGGCCTGTTGGAAGGCAGACTTTTCCTGTGCTGCTGTGTATGTTGAATACTGTAGCAGATGCACAAATGTGGGATATACACTATGATGAGTGCAGAAGTTCTAGGGGTCAGGTGCTTGTCAGCCCGTGTCCCAAGTAGAAGCAGAAGTGGAAGGAGCCTTTGCCTTCTCTCAGCAGATAAAGGCTTCGGGTTTGAGAAGCTGCATTTTGTGCCTCTTTCCTGCCCTATTCCATGATCTTTCCCTTGCAAATAAGCCTCATGCTGTCTTCAGCATGTATCCTGTATTTAGCATGTATCCTTTAGCGTGTGTGTGCCCTGCAATATATGCACTGTTCTGTCCCTAGGTGCCAGATAGGGAGAGGAAGACAGAAGAGCTGCCAGGCACAGTTCTGGGCCTCTTTCTCATGTGGCTGCTGGTATCCGAGCACCTACCTACACACGTGAAACTGTCAAGCCAGTGAGAATCCCAGGTTATTGTAGTTAAGAGGGATCTTGGGGCTGACAAGCCTCTCTCCCCTTCTGCGTGATGTCTCTGACATGAAGTGATCCATCCTAGTTTGAACACTTCCATCAATGGGAAGGGAGCGCTTTGTTAACAAGGCAGCTAGTCCATCCTGTAGTTGCTCTTCCTTGCAGGGAGGTACACTTTTTGGTAAATAAAACTCAGGTTAACTCATGCCTATTTGTGCCACTTCCTCCTCAGAACAATTGTGTTTTTAAAAATTATTTCTTAAATAAAATGTGCTTTCAATAGCTTCTTTCCTGGCTGAAAAATCTACAGTAGTGAAGCTATTCTATACGTACAAAAATTTGCCATACTTATTGCTCTGGTTGGCATGCGTGTCTCTTTTTTTTTTTTTTTTTTGAGACGGAGTCCCGCTCTGTCGCCCAGGCTGGAGTGCAGTGGCCGGATCTCAGCTCACTGCAAGCTCCGCCTCCCGGGTTCCCGCCATTCTCCTGCCTCAGCCTCCCGAGTAGCTGGGACTACAGGCGCCCGCCACCTCGCCCGGCTAGTTTTTTGTATTTTTTAGTAGAGACGGGGTTTCACCGGGTTAGCCAGGATGGTCTCGATCTCCTGACCTCGTGATCCGCCCGTCTCGGCCTCCCAAAGTGCTGGGATTACAGGCTTGAGCCACCGCGCCCGGCCGGCATGCGTGTCTCTTACGCATGGTACCCAGAAAGCAACTCAGCCAGACCCTGTGTGTTCTAACCCAAAGAGGGGATTGATGGATCCTGTCCTTCCCCTACTGCAAGCTAGAGTTGATGCATTAGGCTTAAACTAGACATGACATACTTCTGCTGCCAGACCGTGATCACCAACCCCCACCAACTCCCACCAATGCTGGTTTCCTGGGAGTGGTGGATGAAGTCAGGATTTTCTCAGTTTTAGGCTCATGTAGCATGACCATGACTTAGGTTTCATCTCAATCATTTTCAGTTTCTAGATCTCTCCTGTTAGTATCTTTTTGTTTTTATTTTTTGCCTTGGCCTTGGTATTTGTTATCGGTACCAGAATTTGCATTACAGAATCTGCAATGCCTTCAAAATAATGACAACGCTAATGTCACTTTCTTTTGTGCAGCCCTTTACAGTTGATAAAACATTTCATGTACATTATTTTCTTTAATTAAGAGTAATAACCCAAGGCCAGTCTCCGGTGGTACGATCACAGTTCTCTGAAACCTCCCCCTCCCAGGCTTAAGTGATCTTTCTGCCTCAGCCTCCTGAGTAGCTGGAACTACAGGCATGCACCACCACACCTGGCTAATTTTTATTTTTATTTTTATTTTTTTGCAGAGATGGGGGTCTTGCTATATTGCCCAGGCTGGTCTTGAACTCCTGGCCTCAAGCAGTCCTCCTGCCTCGGCCTCCCAAAATGTTAGGATTACAGGTGTGAGCCATCAGCCAGACTATAGCAAGTGATAATCATGGATTTTAAGTCACTGAACACACATTTGAGTGTGCCATGTGTTCTGTACAAGAACCAGGTACAGATGCTCCTCTGCTTAGGATGGGGTTGTGGTTGTGTCCAGATAAACCCCTCATCAGTTGGAAATATTGAAAGTGGAAAATATTTAATACACCTAACCTATTGAATATGCTGGCTTAGCCCAGCCTACCTTAGGTGTGCTCAGAACACTCACATTAACCCACAGTTGGGCAGGATCATCTCACACTAAGCCTATTTTATAATGTGTTGAATATCTCATGTAACTTATGGAATGTAACTGTACTAAAAGTGAAAAAGAGAATGGTTGTGTACTTCAGATACTCACGCAACCATTGTGTTTTTCACTTCTGGTGAATAAAGCAGCCCTTATTGATACAGTTTCTACTGAATGTGTATTGTGTTCACACCATCATCAAGTCAAAATATCATCAAGTCGAACCGTTTTAAGTCGGGAACCATCTGTGTTCAACTTTCTGATGACTTTCATAAGCTCTGCAGTTTATCTCCCAGCTCTGTTGAAAGGTATTGTCAGTGCCTTGCAGAAAAGAATCAAATTCCTTCCAAGTCACATAGACAGCAAGTTTTGGGGAACTAAGGACAAACAGGTCTGCAGCTCAGCTCAGTTGGCTTCCCTCTCGTACACCAGCATTCCCTGTGCAGCCCACATTCTCAGATATTCTGAGATCTTAGTCAACAAAGGTAAAACAAACAAAAAGAAACTCCATGGACTTACAAATATTGCTCTTAATGATTTGCACAGGCTGGGGGCAGTGGCTCATGCCTGTAATCCCAACACTTTGGGAGGCCTAGGTGGGTGGATCATCTGAGATTAGGAGCTCGAGACCAGCCTGGCCAACATGGTGAAACCCCATCTCTACTAAAAATAGAAAAATTAGCTGGGTGTGGTGGCACGCGCCTCTAATCCCAGCTACTAGGGAGGCTGAGGCAGGAGAATCGCTGGAGCCTGGGAGTGAGAGGTTGCGGTGAGTGAGACTGCACCACTGCAACTCCAGTCTGGGTGACAGAGTGAGACCCTGTCTCAAAAAATAATAATAATTGGCACAGTGTATCCTTCATTGTTCTGAGTGAATCAGTTGGTTTCTAATACTCATCACTTTCTTGAGTAATCTCTGGAATTTTTGCCAATAATCAATGCCAGCTGAACTTCCCAAGCCCAATTTTTTTCTGTATTTGAAGTGTAGGATGTTTGTCCAGCTCCAATCTTCTGGTAGCATTTCCTCTGTTCTCATGAATTTGCAAAGATTTCTGACCCTTATCCTGAAAGTTGCTTAAATATCCTGGGAAGTAATTTGTATCCTTTTTCTAGGGCTAAAGAGTAGAAGTTATTTAAAGTGACTTTAAGTACAATTTAATTAAGACTAGAAATAATTATATCATTGCAACAGTAACACTTCTAAAAATAGCCCACAATTCCATGATCCTAGTTATCATATGATAACTATTTTTCACTTTTGAAATGCCTTACACACAAACCTGTTTTTACAGTTCTAATCAAAGTGTTCATTTAATGGAATCTACTATTTTCTTGACACCTTATCAAAAGTATTTGTCCAGTTCTTCCGAAACATTTTAAATGCATGATATTTTGCTGATTTATTAAAAGTTCTTAAATTCTTTACCTAATACTGAACTGACGGCCGGGTGCGGTGGCTCACGCCTGTAATGCCAGCACTTTGGGAGGCCGGGCCGGGCGGATCCCGAGGTCAGGAGATCCAGACCAGCCTGGCCAACATAGTGAAATCCCATCTCTACTAAAAATACAAAAATTAGCCGGGCATGGTGGCTCACGCCTGTATTCCCAGCTACTTGGGAGGCTGAGGCAGGAGAATAACTTGAACCTGGGAGGCGGAGGTTGCAGTGAGCCGGGATCGCTCCACTGCACTCCAGCCTGGGCAACAGAGTGAGACTCCATCTCAAAAAAAATAATAAAATACTGAACTGACTACCCTGAGGTCATCCCAGTGGTGGCTTTTGTCTAGTATATGCAACAACAGTGGATATATTCATGCATATCTACTTGAAAAAATTGACTATAGTAGGTAATACATGTACATCGTACAGAAAGCATAGAGTAAAAGTAACATTTCTTTCTGTCTCTGCCCCCAGTTTCCCTCTTCAGAAGCAACCATGGTTAGCAGTTTCTCACATACCCTTCCAGAAATGTTCTACTTTCATTTATATATTTTGTCTCAGAAACACCTAAACACTATTTTTTGCCTTTTTTTAAAACTTATGCTGGAAATGAATACATCAGTACATAGAGGTACTCATTCTTTTTTATGTCTGCATAGTATTCCATTGTCAGACTGCGCTGTCATTTATTTCACTAATCGCTCACTGAGGAAGCATTGAGTTTGTCTCCAGTCTTTGCTGTTATATTCACAATATATCTTGAAATCTTGGCATACACAGACATTTGCACATGTGCAAGAAATTTTAGAAGTGGGAGGGTCAAAGTAGGCTGCATTTTTACATTGATAGGTACTGGCAGAGTGTTTCGTGTAGAAATCTTAGCTATGTACAGTTACACTAATAATGTGTGTAGTCCTGTTCCCCACACCCTCCTTGACCCAGGGGGTTATCAAATGTTTACGTATTTTCTAGTCTGATGTGCAAAAAATTATATTTGGTGGTGGTTGTGATTTGTACTTCTCTTGTTATGAAGGAAGTTAAACATCTTTTTGAAAGTTTTTGAGCCATCCATATTTCCTGTTCTTTGAACTGTCTCTTCATTTCCTTTGCCTTTAGGTCTGTGTATACGCTGTAAGAAGCATTATTTTCTTATGTATTTATAGGTGCACTTTATGATGTGAATTAACCCTTCTGGATGACTCATAACCATTTTCCTCGAGTTTGCTGTTTGGTTCTTTAAATTATGTATATTTTTGTTATGTAGAAACTTACGGTTTGGTTAGAGTTATATGAATTAATCTTCTTTTTTATTATTTCTTATGTTAGATTTAAGGCTTGGAAGATTCCTGGAAGACTGGGGGGAAATCCTATGTTCTCTTCTAATATTTTTATGATCTTATAACTTCTTTATTTTGGGGTTGGAGATATCTGTTTTGCTTTTACTGAGCTATTAGGATAAATTGCCAGAAAGGTCAGAGGATGTAACCAGCATTTCATGCAGACTTTGACTTGCTCATAACAATATCCTAAACATTTAATTTGGCAGTGGCCCTTATTAATGTAAGGATTAGAGGCTAACCAGCTATTAAGCAGCCTTTTCACCTCCGTTTGAGAGATAGCAGTCTTCCCAGGTCTTTCCTTCCCAGGCCTTTCCTTCTTCATCTTCCTGTTCTGAACCATCTGCAGATCTCTCACTCTCCCTCTCACTCTTTGTCTTCCTCTCCCTCTCTGTCAGTAACATTTTTTGCAGGTTGCCTTTACTTTGGTCTTAGTCCAAGGTAGGATTGAGTCAAAGGTTGGTGTCATTTAAAAACATGGTGGACTTTCTGAATCTTTGTCCTGAGGTTGCCACAAACGGGTGGTGTGTGGGAGCCAGCTTGGCTTCTACTGACTCTGAGCCCACTGCACGTGTCTATCCAACTTCACATTCAGTAATGTCATGCTGGCAGCTTGAAATTCACCATGGTGGGAGCATTTACACCACAGGAATTGGCAAACAATACAGATCAGGGTTTGTTTTTTTCTTCATGGAGCCAGTTGATAAACATTTATCACACTAATGAGTGTGACCCTGGGCCACTTAAAACAATTTTTTTTGGCCCAGCGCAGTGGCTCACGCCTGTAATCCTAGCACTTTGGGAGGCCAAGGGAGGTGGATCACCTGAGGTCAGGAGTTTGAGACCAGCCTGACCAACATGGTGAAATCCCGTCTCTACTAAAAATATAAAAATTAGCTGGGCATGGTGGCAGGTGCCTGTAATCCCAGCTACTCAGGAGGCTGAGACAGGAGAATCACTTGAACCCAGGAGGCAGAGGTTGCAGTGAGATGAGATTGTGCCATTGCACTCCAGTCTGGGCAACAGAGTGAGACTCCATCTATCTCAAAAAAAAAAAAAAGAGAGAGAGAGAGAGACCAGGTGCAGTGGCTCACGCCTGTAATCCCAGTACTTTGGGAGGCCAAGGTGGGCGGATCCGGATCACGAGGTCAGGAGATCCAGACCATCCTGGTTAACATGGTGAAACCCCGTCTCTACTAAAAATACAAATAATTATCCGGGTGTGGTGGCGGGCGCCTGTAGTCCCAGCTACTTGGGAGGCTGAGGCAGGAGAACGGTGTGAGCCCGGGAGGCGGAGCTTGCAGTGAGCCAAGATCGCGCCACTGCACCCCAGCCTGGGTGACAGAGCGAGACTCCATCTCAAACAAAAAAAAAGAGAAAAGAGTTTCTTTCCTCTCTCCTCCTTTTCACAGATTTGAGTGCCTGTTCTGAGCATTGTGCTATGTGTTGGGGATACAATGATAGGTGAAAGTAGACAGCTCAGCTTCCATAGAGCTTAGAGACTTCTGGGGAAGGCACACCCAAACTGATCAAGTAATAATCTTTTAATTACAAACTGAGTTAAGTGTGTAGAAAGATTGAGAGACTAGAAGAACAACAACAACAAAACCCTGACCTAGACAGACTGGTCTGTGTAAGAAAGTGACATCTGAGATAAGAGCTGAGCTTTGAGTAGGAGGTAGAGAGAGAGGCAAAAGAGAAGAGATGTGTGTGCTTTCCAGAGAGAGCAATGGCATTTGCAAAGGCCCTGTGCATGCGGGGCCTGGAATTGATAGCAACTGATATGGGCATGGCGGGTGGTGACGGCTTATAAACTGTGCTAAGAACTTTTCCTCTAATTTCAGAGCAAAGAAAAACCATCAAAGAGTATTAAGTGGGATAAGGGATATGATGCAGTCAGAATTCATGTTTTTGAAAAGACCTGTCTGGCTGCAGTGAGATCTCGTGTGGGGGGGAGGGGAGGCTGTGCTGAGTGCACAGGAGAAAGCCAGCGAGGCCTGTAGAAGATGCTGGGTTATCCCAGGGCTGACGGGGAGGCAGACACTCTCGGGAGATACCAAGGAGATGCCCGCAGCCAGCTGAGGTGAGGCCTTGGGAATGGAGGGCTTCAAAGGAGGGCGTGTGGAATGAGAAGACGGCCTGTGCCCAAACACTGCACATACAATGGACACTTGGGGCTCTGCAGCCACCCATAGGCAGAGGGGAGGGAGGAGAGCTTTTGACAGGGAAAGGCAGCCTGACCAGAGGTTCTGGAGGAAGCTGGGCCTGTTTGGGAAGCAGACATGCTGGTCTGCACGGGGCTCCTGGGGATGAATGGTGGGAAGTCCTACTGGAAGCTCAGAGGCCAGACAAGGGGGCCTAAGCCTGTTCCTAGGGCTGTCGATAGAAAACATGGAGCCTTTGGAGTGTTCTGGCATTTTCTCTTGCCCTCCTACTCAACAAGGGAGGAAGCTAATTAAATTTCCACACAGTTGAAAGACCCAGATATGTGAAACCACAGGGCTAGAATTTGCCTTCCAATTCAGCCAGCTTTGCCTTTGCTAATTGCTTAGTCTAGGTAAAAGATTGTCCTGGGCGTGGCCATGTTTAATATGATCATCTAGTCCAAGCCTTCAGTTTAGATGAGAAGGCTGAGCTGGAGGGCCATTGGCTTGTCCAAAGCTACCAGCCTATTAGGGTTTGAATCCAGTTCTCCTTATCCTCTGCTCCAGAGTGGCCCTTACCGTGGGAGAGGGGCCAGGAAGGGCCGGCAGGGGCTCCCACCCCTTGTGACTTCTCCCTGGCACTGGCCTTTCAGAGGTGACCCTCCCGTTGTTCTTGAGAATGGTGGTTGCTGTATGTTTGGGTTTCTGGACAGTTCTGCTGTGGCTTTGCATGGGTTGGCTTCTGCAGAACGCCTCTCTGGGCAGATTTCTCTACTCTCTGCCTTCTTAGTCCTGCTAGCCAGGCCCCCTGTCTTGTCTTGCTGCTCTTAACACCACAGGCCCAAGAGACAGAAAATAAGATGGAAACCTGCCCACATCACTCCCCTGCTTGAAGCCTTCCACAGCTCCCAATCACTTCAGCACCCAGCGAGGGTGCCCTCAGACCTGAGCCCCACATGCCTTTCCTCTCCTCCCCTGCCACTCCTCCTTGTTGTAGGGGGCATCTTGTATACAGTTCCCAGCCCAGGCTCTCTTACTGCCTCGGTGCCTTACTAATGCTATTCCTCTTGCCCGAGCCCCTTCCCTCCTTCCTTCAGCCCCTTGGTTCCTGCTCATCCCTCAGGTCAGCTCAGTCTCCATCTGAAGGATGACAACCAGCTGTCCCCTTATCCAAGCCCTCACTGGACCCTGATTAGAAGGATGTCTGGCCCTCTCCCCTCCTGAAGGTCTTTGACTTTATGAGGTCATAAATGTCTGAACTCACCTGAACTTGATGTCATGAAAAGGGCAAGTGTGGCCGGGTGCAGTGGCTCATGCCTGTAATCCCAGCTACTCAGGAGGCCGAGGCAGGAGAATTGCTTGAACCTGGTAAGCGGAAGTTGCAGTGAGCCAAGTTGGTGCCATTGCACTCCATCCTGGGGGACACAGTGAGATTCTGTCTAGGAAAAAAAAAAAAAAAAAAAGGGCCCGAGTGGCAGGCCCGGCTTGCAGCCCCGACTCTGCTGCTTGTCATGCATCTGTCTCCTGGAGCATTACTGTACCTGTTTCCTCAACGGTAGAATGGGGTCAGTGCTGCCTGACCTTGAGGGGCATTGTGAGGACAGAGGCAGAACACTGGGAAGCGTGCCCCACCCCCACGTGCCTGGCAAACAGCCCCCACCCTGGAAGCCTCAGGTGCTTTTCTTCCTCCCCTTGGTGGGGTGAGGATGACCGGGGTGAGTCACCTGAGAAGCGCTTTGAGGGGGGGGAGCTGAAGGCCACACCTGGAAGGGCGATTTATTCCTTGGGCGCTGCCAGGTGTCTGCTGCCTTCGCCCAGAAACTGGTGATGTTCAGAGCTAGGTATGCCCTTCAGACAGGAAGCCTGCATCCAGGGTGATGGGAGGAGCCCCACCAAAAAGCACCCTCCACAGGGTTTGTTTATGTGCTGAGTTCCAACCTGGAAACAAAACGGGTCACTGGGCCACAGGATTCAGAGAGAGGCCACGATCAGAAAGGAGGGACCTTCCTGGGGAGGCAAGGCCTGGTTAGCTGAGGCTGGGAGAGGGGGGCTCTGCCTGGCTCTTCACTGCCTCCTGGAGTTCTCAGGCCAGAAATCTGAGTTTATGCCGTTTAGTGAAAGATGAGCTTCATGTGTTTGCAAGCCTGGCTTGGGTGTGCTGCGTGAAAATATGGCTCAGAGAGAGTGGAATTCGAGAGAGGAGTTGATGGTGACATCGAGCCCGTGGCAGCAGAGCTCAGAGAGCAAACCTAGGGGAAAGCTGAAAACTGGAGACAGGGCTGGGGCCCCTTCCCACTTGCAGCTGAGATTTTATGGCAGGCCATGGACTTTGACCTCAGTATTGTAAAAACCTTAATCTTCTGCAGGCTGGAGTTTAGTTGTTTTGTTCTTTTGGTCAGTATTGATGGGCAGATCTCTCTCCGCACAAGTGACCTAGAGATTGACAAGGGCCTATTTGTCTAGGAAAGGGCAGGGGCTGTTGAGTGCATGAGGTGGATTCCTCTCAAATAAACCATTGCTGTGAGAGGATACCGCCAGCACTCGCCCGTCCATGGCATCTGCATGGTATTGTATCCTGTCAGACCTCTCTTGGGACTCTCTTGGCTACAAGTGACTAAAACAAATTTAAATTACATTAACAACATATAAAAGGAATTTCTTGGAAAGATGCAGGGCAGGGGTGCAGGGTGGGATCTGAGATCACAAAGTGGGGTGGGAGTGTCTTTTAGGACACTCAGAAGCCATATTATTTCATCCTTTTCTCCAGAAGTGAGCTCGGTTCCCGCTTCAAACTGGCTTCGCCTCATGCTTCTGCTCATGTGACCCCCGGTCAAGCAACGGCCAACACAGAGGCCAGCATCTCTCTGTCCAACACCAGCTTCCTGGGTGCAAATCTGATGCTCAGCATGGGTTGGGGTGAGGAAAAGGAGGTTTTGGAGCAGGGAGTGAGGTTACCCAGGGCTGGGGACGCCTTCAAATGGTGTGACAGGATATGGTTCCGGCTGTTCTTCAAGCTGGGGTGGACGGGTTTATAGGCAGATGTCTCTGGCAATTAATTGAGAGTAATTGAGTATTGACGATTTAACCACTAAATGCTTTAAACAAAGTATTCTCTTCTCTCCCAGAGACTCAGGATGTAACTCACCTGCTGGCTACTTGAGCTGAGTGTGGAATTAGCAGGAACACTCACCTTCTGAGGCCTCTCTTCTAGGAATCATTAAACATGGCCTTAGATATTAGCTCCAGATCACCCAGGAAGCTTGGAAGGAGCCGTTGGACAGTCACCAACACAGTGTTGCCAATTGTCACTCCCACCCCTGCCTTCACACAGGGCCAGTCTCCTGCTTTCCAAACATTTCTTCTAGTCAGGGCCAGCTACATAATTCGCAGGTCCCCGTGGAAAATAAAAGTGCAGAGTCCCTTGTTGACAGAGCATGTTGTCACCACTGCAGAGCTAAGCAAGGGTTTCCCCAAGCCTCTCCCAGTCTGTCTTTCTTGCTTCTCAGTAACTTCTCTGCCTCTCCTTCATTGTATTTCGTATCTTTTTCTAGATTTCTTTTGGTCAAAAGCGAAACACTTTTTGAGGGCCTGCTTTTCCCAGGGAACAGCTTTATAAAGCCCTAACCAATTTTGTTTGGGATGTTTGGTTAGCTCAAGGTGTGCAGTGGCGTGAAGGAGCCAGGGAGCCGTCTTCTATTTGAAAGTGCCGCTCCCTCAACGTTGAGACAGTTGTTTTATTTATCTGAAAGGAGAACCAAAGAGCTGAGTCACAGAGATGTCTGGTTAAGGTTGTTAACTCGTAGGAATGCTAGTTAAGTGTTTATTAGGTGTTTTTTTGGTTTGTTTGCTTTGTTTTGTTTTTTATAAAGTGGGGAGGGGGGTCAGTCCTTTATATAATTTAATTCAACTAGCTAACAGTCATGCTTTATTTCTGGGAAACATTTTTTAAATAGGTGCAAAGGAGTTAATGCTGGCTTAAAACAACCACAAGCATCTGAGTGGTCATATCGTATTATGGACGGGTTATGTACTTAGCATCGTAATTTGCACTATAGAGCGTTTCCTCCCAGATTAGATGAAAAGCTGCCTTTTGCGTGTGTTTACAAGATGCTTTACAAATTGGGCGCCCTTGATTGCTACGTGTTGAAGAACTCCACTGTTCTCAAATGGATATACTTTAGCGTCTGCAGTAAGTGGGTTGTCTTTGTCCTACTCTTTTAAAAAGTTGTCCCTATTCGTAATTGTGGTAAAACTATAAATTATAAAATGTACTGTTTTAGCCATTTTTCAGGGTACAGTTCTGTGGCATTGGGTACATTCTCATTGTTGTGCAGCTGGCACCATCATTCATCTCCAGAACGATTCCATCTTCCCAAACTGAAACTGTCCCCATGAAACCCCAGCTCCCCGTTCCCCTCCTCTGGCAACCCCATGCTACCTTCTGCCTCCTTGAGTTTGCTTACTCTGGGTACCTCATATAAATAGAGGAACACAGCATTTGTCCTTTTGTGACTGGCTCATGTCGCTCAGCGTGATGTCGTCAAGGCTCATCCATGTGGCAGTGTGTGAGCGTTTCCTTGCTGCCTTAGACTGAGGAATACGCCATTGTGTGCCTGCACCACATTCTGCTTGTTCGTTCACTCATCGGCAGACACCTGGGTCGCCTCTACCCCGTGGCTGTGGTGCGTGTGTGGCTGGGAACTTGGGTGATGCCCTCCTTCTTGAAGACAGTTCCGGACAATCCTTCCATCCCTCCCCTGCCCTCCCCTTCAGAGGCAGTGCTGCAGCCGCTCGCGTGGTGTCCCTGATCTTTCTCTCAGAACATCTGCCCTAGGCTGGTGTCACAGATGGGTAGAAGACCATGTCTGCCCTGGAGAAGGGAGCTCTTCATGTAGCCGGAGACAGTTGGGAAATTGAATATCCCTGGCATGCGGCATAGGACGAGCGGGGCAGGGAATGGGAGCCGAGGGTGTGGGGGTGAACTGAGCACATCCCAGGAAGGCAGGTGTGATGCACCATGAGGTGCCTTGGCCCAAGAACAGGACAAGGTGCAGGGATGCAGAGGAGTTGCTTCTGTCAGTCGCAGGGAAGCCCAGGGCCCGTGGCATCTGAGCCATCCCCAGGGGGGGCTTGGGTTTGAGCAGTGGAAAGGATTGAGAGAAGACCTCTTCTGTGCAGAGCTGGTGAAGACGGGGAAGGGACATGTGCAGGGTGTAGAGAGGATGTGGCCTAGAGGAGGGTATGGGTCCTGACCCCGCAAGGCCCCCCTACAAAGCCATAGCGTCAGCCGTGGGCATAGCTTGATTTTTTCCTCTAGTAGACAATGAGTCTCCTGAACTTTGTAAGTAAGGAAATGATAGAAGAACGAGATTTTAGGACTTGATGGGAGAGATCCAGGAGAGAAGGGCTCGTGTCCACCCAAGAGGTCTGTCTACAGCCCCTCAAGCCAGCCCCTGAGGTGCTGTACCTCCAGGATACACCCATGTTACTCAGTGCCTCTTGAAAACCACCTGAACGAGTCCCTATCACAAAACACGGCCATCGTCCTACCCAGGGGCCACCGCCCTCTCCCTCTTGACATGTCTGAGCTCCTGCAAAGCACCTCCTCTGCCCAGTGCCCAGTGCTCCTGCCTCCTACAGGCCCCAGCCCAGCACTGCATGGTCTCTCCCCTGCAGGGGCTGTCAGGCTTGCCTGATGCCAGACCCCACACAACTGCTCAGGGATTTCAGTTGACCTCCCTGGGTAAGTTTCTAGGGCTTCAGAGTACCACAGACGGGCAGCTTCAACAGCAGAGATGTATTGCCTCACAGTTCTGGAGGCTGGAAGTCCAAGACCAAGGTTCAGCAGGGTTGGTTTTTCCTGAGGCCTCTCTCCTTGACTCGTAGATGGCTGTCTTCTCACTCTGTCCTCACACGGTCTTCCCTCTGTGTGTGTCTGCGTCCTCATCTCCTCTTCTTATGGGGACCCCAGTCAAATTGGATCAGGGCCCACCCTAATGGCTGCATGTGACCTTAATACCCTCCTTAAAAGCCCTCTCTTGAAACACAGTCACATTCTGAGGTCCTGGGGGTTACAGCTTAAACACTGGAGCTTTGAGGGGACATGATAGTAGAGCTCCAGCATGCACCCTGAGCAGGGCAGCTCTGATATGTATCTGCAGCCGGGATGTTTCCCTGAAGCCCTAGGCCTGTGCATTCCCCAACCTGCTGGACTGGCCCTCTCCTGTGGCACCTGATCTTATCTATGCCTTTTCCCTAAATCCCAGTGTTTAGTTGTTGGACACTGTAGCTGAGCGGTTCTTTATCACTCCCTTGCTTCAAATCCTCCGTGGCTCTCCATGACCTTTAAGATGAAGTTGGGCCTGGGTGGTAGGTTTCAAGGTCTCTGCCTGCCTCTCCTGCCTCCATCCCCATCATCCCCACAGGGACCTCAGAGCTCCACCCACCTATTTGTTGATTTCCCAAACAATGCTCTGTATTCCCCCATACTCTTCTTTCAGCCCAGAGTCAACCCCTCCATCCTGTTGCCTCCTTCAGACCTTCTTGACTCCCTCTTCCTCCCTTCCCATTTCCCACCCCTGCTGTCCTGGCCCAAATACATATCCTCAGCCCCTGGGCCTAGCAGGTACTCTGTAAACACTTCCTGCATGGTGCCAGTAAGGAGGTGGCGAAAGGATTTTGCTCTCATCTGGGTGAGGTTGGACGGTTTAATTCTGGGATGACAACAATAAAAGAGGACAGATTCATAAGTCAGCTCAAACCTAAAGTCACATTTCAGTGAGCTATTGAAGATTAAGAAGAGTTATGTAGCTTATCTGAAATGGCAACTAATCAAACTTGGGCGGATCATACTGAGCTCTGGAGTCGATTATGTCTTTAAACCACTGCTGTTCAGAACTTTAGGTAGGTCACAGAGCCTTTTCTTCACGTGGAACTGGCCCATCTTCGTCCAGGGCTGCGGTGGCTCCAGTGCACTTAGAGTCACCCTGGGGAACTTTCGGAAATGCCTGTAGGACCCCAGCATCCATCGTTTAAAGGAAGTTCTCTGGACAATTTCCACGTGGTATGATTTTGCTCCCAGAGGATACTTGGCAATGTCTGGAGACATTTGTTGTTGTTGTCACACCTTTGGGGGCATGGGGGTTGGGCGCTACTGGCATCTGGTGGGTAGAGGCAGGGGTGCTGCTAAACATCCTACAGGGCACAGGACCGTCCACATCACAAAGGATGATCTGGCCCCAAATATGCCAAGTTTGAGAAACCCTGGTCTAGACTAATAAAAACATTCATTGTATTTCCTGACCACACCCAACAGATGGCCAAGCCTGTGGGGAGGGACAGTGGGACCTCTGCTCTTTAACCCGCCGTACGGGGCACATGGGTGTTCAGGCCGAGGGCGTTTCATCCTGCTGGGAATGCCCACAAGGCAGCCAGGGTTCCCTGCCCTCTGTGAAGAAAGGGCTTGCTGAGCTCCTTGTGGGATAAACAAAGCTCAGCCCACCTGGGAAAGCATGTTTGGGAAAAGGACCATAGTGTATTTACGCAGGAATGAATGTTGCTAATGACCAAGTCACTCCTTGAAGTAGGTGCTTTGAACCTCTACTTAGAATAACAGTTAATTACTAGAAAAGGAAACGTCTGTTTGGAAGTAAAAGGTACTTATTTTCAAAATGTCTCTAATTCAAACTAGCCTTTTCCATAATTAATTCCTATTACGGGGGTTTTATAGTGTTGTCAGCAGCAGGAAACTGGAGCTCTCCCGTGGGACACGGACTCCAAACGCTGGAGGCCAGAGCTGAACATAAGCACTGTTTACATTTGCTGAGTAACAGATCGGGCTGGCTCCCTCCAGGGACCCAGGCAGTGAGCCTGATGGATCATCTAGTCCTAGCGAAACATCTGCTACCTGTGCCGAGGCAGGCACCTCGTGGCTTTGCCGGCTCCGAAAGTGAGTGTGCTAGGTATTAGCTGGACCCCGTTAGGTCACCAGAGCGACCCCTTCCCCAGCAGGATGAGTCCTGCTTATGTGATCACAGCACTGTCTGCCTGTCCCACTGTCTTGGCCCTGGACTTGGTAGCGTTGTCTTCCTTTTTGAGTGTTCTTGATGCTCTTGGTGCCTCTAGCACAGGGCTGTCAACAACGGTGGTGGCAGGGGAGACTTAGCCGGGTGTCCTGGCAGGGGCCCATGTCTGACTCTCAGAGCTGCTTTCAAGCACGCAACAAAGATGTTCAATGGGAGCCCATCTGGCCAGAGGGAGTGAAATGCAAGAAGGTGATGGGTTCCCACAGGAGCCTGTCTGGGGCTTACTGGTTTCTGGAGCTCTGTTTCCTGGAGTCATCAAAATCTTCACGAAAAATTAGCTGTGCGTGGTGGCACATGCCTGTAGTCCCAGCTACTTGGGAGGCGAGGCAGGAGGATCATTTGAACCCTGGAGGCAGAGGTTGCAGTGAACCGAGATGGTGCCACTGCACTCCAGCCTGGGCAACAAGAGCAAAACTCTGTCTCAAAAAAAAAAAAACAAAAACAACTAGTAGGTTCCAGAGTGGTTTTTAAAATTATAATTTCATTTTAAGAGAAGATTTCTTTGTAATATTTTTCTGGGAAGTCCCATAAGAAACAACTTGTCAAAAATGGATATCATCAAGACTGAGGGAATTTCGATGTGTGTGGTTTTGTTTTGTTTTGGGTTTTCTTTTTTTTTTTTTTTTTTTTTTGGTTTTATGTGTTTGCTGATAATGTGTTTAAGTATAAGCAAGTGGTTTCTCTGTTTAATTCATTTCTCATTTGCCTTCTTGTTGTTCATCGTTTATAATTCTTTTGGGGCAGAGTCTTAGATAAGTGACCAACGGGAGGGTGGTGAGGAAAGCCAACGGCAACTTTGATGATGCATCTCATTTTTAATAGCAGTTTTTGGGAAGCTGAAATGACCTTTGACAGCCAGAAGGTTACCAGGGAATTTGCAGACTGAGGATCTATGGATCGTCTTACTGAAAAGAGGTTTTCAAATCTTCAGAAGGCATTTTCTCCTTGAGGGCAGCGATGACATATAGCAGCCTTTCTCTTGCGAACTGTTTGAATCTATATAGCAAACACAGCGGCCTCATCTCATGGTTCAAAATTATATGGGGGAAATACCGCACCAGGCATGTCCTGAGCAGCGTGTGACGTTCAGATGTTTACTGAGCCACCAGTTTGTGCACAGCACTGTGCTGGGAGCTGCTGGAGACGGGGAGGATGGATCTGTGAGTGTGTCTGGAGAACAGGTAGTCCCAGGAGGCGGGGGGCGGGGTGCCAAAGGAGTCAGCCTGGCAGAGGGGTGCACTGCGCATGGAGATAAGGAAGAGAGTGAGTTGGGAATCCCTGGGATGTGTGCCCTGTAATGGGAAGGAGTGGGAGAAGACATTTATTTCAGTTAGGAGGAGAGAATGGCACAAGACTGTGAAAGGTTTGAAAGCTTGAGGGGGGTCAGTCAGGATGCTGCAAGTCGCAGAAAACCCTGCATCAAACTGGCTTTAAAAAAATACAGAAGTGGCCAGGCGTGGTGGCTCACGCCTGTAATCTCAGCACTTTGGGAGGCCAAGGCAGGTGGATCACCTGAGGTCAGGAGTTCGAGACCAGCCTGGCCAACATAGTGAAACCATCTCTACTAAGAATACAAAAAATAGCTGGATGTGGTGGTGGGCACCTGTAATCCCAGCTACTCGGGAGGCTGAGGCAGGAGAATCACTTGAACCTGGGAGGCAAAGATTGCAGTGAGCTGGTATCACACCATTGCACTCCAGAGCGAGACTCTGTCTCAAAAATCAAAACAAACAAATAAAAAAACACACAAACAAAAGTATAGATGACATTTCTGGAAGTCCAGAGATAGGATGGGCTGTAGTTTCCAGTTCTTTCTAGTTCTCTTCTAGGTCATCCTCTGCCCTGGCTTCATTCTCACACTGTATTAGCTTGCTGGGCTGTATAACAAATACCACAGAAATGCATTCTGTTACAGATTTGGAAGTTGGAGGTCCTAGATCCAGGTGTGGGCAGGGTCAGTTTCTCCTGAGTTCTCTCTCTTTGGTTTACAGATGGTGTCTTCTCCCTCTGTCCCCACATGGTCCTCCCTCTGTGTGTGTCTGTATCCTCATCTCTCCTTGTAGGGACACCAGTCATGTTGGATTAAGGTCCTCTCTAGAGACCTTACTTTAACTTAATAATCTCTGTAAAATCCCTATTTCCAAACAAGGCCACATTTTGAGGTTCTGGGGTTCAGATTCCAGCACATCTTGTTAGGGGCAGGGTGGACACAGTTCAGCCACAGGGCCTCTTCAGGGATTTCCAAACAAGGCCACATTTTGAGGTTCTGGGGTTCGGATTCCAGCACGTCTTTTTAGGGGCAGGGCGGACACAGTTCAGCCACAGGGCCTCTTCAGGGAGAAGGGAGGGAGTTGCATCCCTGGAGCATGGGCTGAGTGTGTTCTCACGTCACTGCTGCGGTAAGTGGGCTTTCCATCCAGTTTGTCTGTTGTAAATCAGAGATGTGCAAGTGAAGGCAACTGCTGGCACTTCCGTGGGAGTTGGCTGCTGTGTTCAGAATCCAGGTGGTGACAGAAGGGTGCAGGTACTAGAGGGAAGGGCAGGTTCCACCTCTGTAGGAGAGGTAGCTGGGAGCAGGGGTGGGAGTGTGGATACCTGTCACAGGGGAGGAGGAGGGAAAGGAAAGGGGGACAAGGGAGAGAGGGGGAGGGGAAGGGGAGCAGGGATGGTGGAAGAGAGGGGAAGTGGGGAGAAACAGGAAGAAGAGATGGGGAAGGGAGAGGGAAGGGAGAGGAAAGGGAGAGGGAAGGGAGAGGGAAGAGATGGGGAAGGGAGAGGGAAGGGAGAGGGAAGGGGGAGGGAAGGGAGAGGGAAGAGATGGGGAAGGGAGAGGGAAGGGAGAGGGAAGGGAGAGGGAAGAGATGGGGAAGGGAGAGGGAAGGGAGAGGGAAGAGATGGGGAAGGGAGAGGGAAGAGATGGGGAAGGGAGAGGGAAGAGATGGGGAAGGGAGAGGGAAGGGCAGGGAAGGGAGAGGGAAGGGAGGGGAGGAAGTGATCATTGCTGCAGGTTGGCTGGGTGAGTGTTTTATAGATGCCGAAGCTGAATCCTGACAGTCCCCTGAGAAGTGGGCTTCTCTGTGGCTTATAGCAAAGCTAAGCCATCTGCTGGAGCTGAGATCTAGACCCCAGCAGCCTGAATGCCAGCCCCTGCACACCGCCCCTCTGGGCAGGGGACTTCCAGCATGGGCTCTTCACTCCCAGCACCGCTCCCAGTGCCCTTGCTGCCTGGGTTCTCTGCCCGGGTTTCTATGGAGCAGTGCGGATGGGGTGGGGCTATTTTTCTTGCCTTTGGTAGAGTGACAGTAAGGCTCCTGTTTGGAACTGACAGGCAGCCCATAAGCACACCTGTTAAGAACCTCAGGCCTTGACATAGCATCTGTGTGAATCGTTCACATCTCTTTTCTGAGCTCTCGGCCTGGAGATCTACTTCCTAAGCACAAGGGAGGATACGAGCAAATGCCCCTCTCCTGGAGGTTGATCCAGGCATTGCAGTTATTCTGTTTGTGGATTGGCCACACCCCTCGCATCTCTTCTCTTCTGCTGTCTGACCTTGTGCTGTTGGAGGAACAAAAACTGATGCTCCTCGCAATCCATCAGATATTTCTGCCCCATCTTTGGGACTCATTTCAAATAATTTCACAGATTTTTTTTTTTTTTTTTCTGAGGTGGAGTCTTGCTCTGTTACCCAGGCTGGAGTACAGAGGCACGATCTCGGCTCGCTGCAACCTCCACCTCCCAGGTTCAAGCTATTCTCCTGCCTCAGCCTCCCGAGTAACTGGGATTACAGACACCAGTTACCGCGCCCTGCTAATTTTTGTATTTTTAGTATATATGGGATTTCACCATGTTGGCCAGGCTGGTCTCAATCTCTTGACCTTGTGATCCACCCACCCTCCCAAAGTGCTAGGATTATAGGTGTGAGCCACCGCACCCAGCCCTTTTTTTTTTTTTTTTTTTTTTTTTAACAGAGTTTTGCTGTCTGGCCCAGGGTGGAATACAGTGGCATGATCTCGTCTCACTGCAATCTCCGCCTCCTGGGTTCAAGCGATTCTCCTGCCTCAGCCTCCCAAGTAGCTGGGATTACAGGCGTGTGCCACCACGCCTGGCTAATTTTGTATTTTTAGCAGAGATGGGATTTCACCATGTTGGTCAGGCTGGTCTCGAACTCCTGACCTCAGGTGATCCACCTGCCTTGGCCTCCCAAAGTGCTGGGATTACAGGCATGAGTAACGATACCCAGCTTTCACAGAATTTTTAAAGTGGAGTCATAATGACCACATAGTAAAATGGACAGATGTTAACTGTATAGCTTAGTGGGTTTTGACTTGTATATATGCCCATCAACCACCCCCTAAATTAAGGTATTTCCCTCACCCTAGTGAATTCTACGCCGCCCATCTCCAGTCAGCCCACCCCTTAGGCAACCACTGCGTTAATATCTATCCCCATAGCATGGTTTTGCCTATTCTGGAAGGTCATATGAAGGAAGCCTGTGGTCCGCCGTGTCAGTCTCATCCCTGGATTCCTGCGTGGTACTGTGTGCATTGATAGCTGTTCTTGTTTGTTGCTGAGCCGTATTCCACTGCATGGGTAGAGACCACACTGTGTTTCTCTCTCCACTGGTGACGGATACTGGGCTGTTTTCAGCCTGTGGTGATTATGCATAGACTGCTGTGCACATTATAAGCTGAACATTGTCGATCCTTTCTACTCTCGGCTACCCCTCTGTTCTCATATTTAAAAGTTGATTGGCAGAATCAGGGCAGCCAGTGAAAAGTCTTGACTTATTTATAAGCTAGGCAAGCTTCCTTCTTTGTCTTTTCAAAATTTTTAGGGTAGGAAGCAGGAGTGATGGGAGGAATGTGGGGAGGGGATTACCATTCGTTAGAGGCAGGGAACCCTGGCCCTAGAGAGTTGTGGCCCCTGTGTGACCCCACAGCTTCTGGGACTCACTCCCTAGGGTTGATAAGGAGGCTGTGGGAATGGTGCTAGTACCATTTGGGCAGGGAGCAGCCACCTGGAGGTGGCACTACCAGTCAGCTGCTGTTTGTGTCCCAAGGGGGACTTAGCAGCTGTTCTGAGGAGTTTCCTCCTGTCCCTGCAGCACACGAGAGTGGCTTTGGCAGCCAGGCCCTCCACCTCTCTGTAGGCATCTCTTGCATGTGAGGGTTTGATGGAGACCTCTTTATCCTCCCTTTCTGTAAGAATGACCTGGGCAAGCCTTATGAGCAAAACTCAAACAAAACAGGTGGCGCCTCTGCTGTCATCCAGCCCACAGCTAACTGCAAAGAGCCACAAAGGCCCAGCTTGTAGGGTTTCAAGCCAAGGAGGGGAACTATTTTCTGATGGAACCTGCCCTGCAGACTGGTATGTTCCCTTCACAGGATTCTGGAGGCCGCTGGGGAAGGATTTCCCAACAGGGGTGAGTTAGTGAGAAAAGGAGGGCCAGGCCTTCTGATTTGCCTGCTCCTTGCTAAAAACCTTAAAAAGAGCAATGAATTGTAGGCAGGCATTTCCACCACATTTAAACATACGAAAAGCTCAGTGATTTTTGTAAGATTTTCCCAGGGCTTCAAGTTTGCGAGCCACTCTGCACTTCATCAGGAAGCATGTTTGTACTTGCGTGCGTGTGTCATCCTGGGACGAACTGCATTCCTCTGAAAGCAGGTTAAACAACTGATGGTGCGCTTTTATTAGGGGAACAGTTTAGAAATTCGAAGCCCCCAAATGTTCCGCATAAGTGATGCATTTATCATGATGGCTACTGAAATACTGAGCCAAAGCGGAGAGCTAGAAGGGGATGCCTTCCTGGCAGTCCGTCCTCTGCCTGGTTTTACAGTGAGCTGAAGAGCAGTTGTACACAACGGCAAGGAAGGTCGGTTCCTTCAGGTTCTGCAAAAGCAATTTCAGAATTTGGGGAAAAAAACATTAAACATTTATTTTAAACTTAGGCTTCTTCAACGTCTCACAGCCAGCCTACCCTCCAAGCCTGAGTGATTGTGGAAGGAGCCGGCGTCCACTCGGCAGAGGAACAGAGCTTTCCTGCCACAGGCTCTCAGTGACTGAAGATCCAGGGAGTAGAGGCGCGGGCAAGGAGCACTGGGCTCAGATGCAGGAGAACCGGTTTGAACCCTAGCACTACCGCCTCTTCACTGAGGAACCTTGGGGATTACTCAGCCCCCTGGAACCTCATTTCTAAGGTGGAGATGACACCTATAGCATAAAGTGCTGTGGGGATTACAGGAAATGATGGAAGTGACGCTCCCTCTCAGCAGAGTGTGTGCTTTGAGATATGCATTTAATCTGAGCCCTTTTCCGCAAAGAGCTCCCAGTGGAGCTCAGAGGACAGTCATGTAACCAACAACTACAATGCATTATACAACGATCTGCAATCTTCTTTTTTTTTTTTTTTTTTTTTTTTTTTGAGACAGAGTCTAGCTCTGCCGCCCAGGCTGGACTGCAGTGGCCGGATCTCAGCTCACTGCAAGCTCCGCCTCCCGGGTTCATGCCATTCTCCTGCCTCAGCCTCCCGAGTAGCTGGGACTACAGGCGCCCACCACTTCGCCCGGCTAGTTTTTTGTATTTTTTAGTAGAGACGGGGTTTCACCGGGTTAGCCAGGATGGTCTCGATCTCCTGACCTTGTGATCCGCCCGTCTTGGCCTCCCAAAGTGCTGGGATTACAGGCTTGAGCCACCGCGCCCGGCCGATCTGCAATCTTCTAACCATTAACTCTAGACTTCGAAAACAGAAGCATGGAAGCTCAGAGGAAACGACCGAGGTCAGCCCTGGCAAATGGCGGTCTTTGTGGCCCCCAGCTGGCCACCTGAGCTGTGGACACGTTTGTCTGCCGTGTTCCCTCACTGTCAGAACCCCTCTTTCTGTGGCCTCATATTGTCCCCAACTATTCGACGTCTCCTCATTTAGGAGTGCTTCTCAGGTGCTCTCAAATGACCTCTTTTTCAAAATTTCCTCTCTATTCCTATTTTCCAAAACCAAAATATCTGGGCAGCTAATTTTAGCTAAGAGATGAAAGCCGTTCACACTAAGGTACGAAGGACTGATAGGATTGACCCTACTCCCTCTGAGCTCATCCAGAACTTCAACCTGTTCATCGACGACTGGCCAATAGCCCACACACTTCATGCCCACCCATAGGTGGTTTTGAAAGGCTGAACCTTTAACAGCCCTCCCTCTCATTCTCCCCTCCCTGTCCCCTGCAGAGCCAGGCTCAGGAATTTGGTCCTCCTTTTCTGAAAGGCTGTGATCTTTGATCAGGATATTTCTAACAATAATAGCATCAACCGAAAGCCCCCAGTAAGGTTTGATTGACTTAACTTTTCAGTTGCATTTTAAGGCTAGTCCTGATTAACATTCCCCTCTGTGACATGGGTGCAGGGTGTGCCCTCACAGGATCTGCCCCCACGCCCATTCTTACTCAGTGTCCAGCCCAGGTGCAGGTCTCCCTCCTGGAAGCCTCCCTTAAGCCTGCCCCACATTTTTAAACCCTCACACTTGCTGTGTTTTCTTTTTCTTTCTTTTCTTTTTTTGTTTTTTGGTTTTTTTTTTTGGAGATGGAGTTTCGCTCTTGTTGTCCAGGCTGGAGTGCAATGGCGCAATCTCGGCTCACCGCAACCTCCACCTCCCGGGTTCAAGTGATTCTCCTGCCTCAGCCTCCCAAGTAGCTGGGATTAGAGGCAAGTGCCACCATACCCAGATAATTTTGTATTTTTAGTAGAGACGGGGTTTCTCCATGTTGGTCAGGCTGGTCTCAAACTCCCCACCTTAGGTGATCCACCTGCTTCAGTCTCCCGAAGTGTTGGGATTACAGGCGTGAGCCACCGTGCCTGGCCACATGCTGTGTTTTCTAACACAAAAAAACTCCTCTCCACTCCCCTCCAGCCTCATCCCTTCTAATCTTCCCGGCATGGATAGGGCCGGCCAGGGCACACTCACAGCGCCTTCTATGTGTCTGCTGCCACTACTCTTCACCCCTCTGCATCGTCCTTTCTTAGACGTGCCCCAAACTCTAAAGAGCAAGGATAGCACTTTTTGCACTATTGTTTTCTTGGGGTCTGGCACTCAGTAGGTGACCAATAAATAGTCATGAAACACTTAAGACTGTGGCACTGCTCAGCAGTCCCTCCTGGGGCCTGGCCCACAATACTGGGGACTGGGTGGTGGCACGAACAAAGAAAACGTATTTACACAAGGCCAGGACCTAAGAGCTTGGGGTGGCCTGCCTTGAACGTGTGAGAAGTCAAGGGGTTTGGTGACTAAGGGAGGGGGGCCAGTCTGGTCACTCTTCCTTTTGGCTGGCAACGTCCTTCAGTCCTTTCACCCATTGACAAGCTTGGGGAGAAAGGACGTCTCACTGCCAGCAGAGATGAGACGTCAGATAGAGAGGCCTGCACCCTGGAGATTTTCTCGCGAAGATAACCCACAAGACAACAGGCAGGAAGACCGCAGCTGCTCTGTCCTTTCTGCTGTCCAATCCAGGATCCTCTTCAAAGTGCTCTGCCATCCATGTTTAAGTTAATTGGGATACTGGCTAGCCCATTTTCTGAAGATAACACTTTCTTTCAACTTTTTTGTGTGTGCGTGTGGGAAAACATACATAACATAAAATTAACCATTTTACAGTTCAGTGGAAGCCATTCACATGGTTGTGCAACCATCGCCACCATCCGTCTCCAGAACTTGTTCATCTTTCCAAGCTGAAACTATATCCCCATGAAACCATAACTCATCCCCGCTCACCCCAGCTCCTGGTAACCCCCATTCTACTTTCTGTGTCTATGAATTTAACTACTCCAGGCACCTCATGTAAGTGGAATCATACCATATTTGTCCTTTAGTGATGGCTTATTTCACTTAGCATGTCTTCAAGGTTCATCCATGTGTAGCATGTGTCAGAATTTCCTCCGTTTTTTAGGCTAAATAATACTCCATCATGTGCATGCACCATGTTTTGTTTCTTTGTTCATGCATCAATGAACACTTGGGTTTCTCTCAGCCCTTGGCTACGGTGAATAAGGCTGCTATGAATATGGTGTGCAAATATCATTTTATGTCCCTGCTTTTGCTTTTGGGGGTCTACAGACTATTTTTTAAAGAATAACAGTATAAATCATTGCCTGTGTACTTCCTAGTCAGCCCCGGACTTGGGCTAGTTGAGCAATTGTCCTTCCACGGAGAGGTGGGGACAGGCAGGGCAGCGATTTGTTCTCAAGGAAGTGGAATTTTACACAGTTGACTGCTTCTTGCTGTGGTTGACCTTTTGCAGATCATTTCCTTAGAGTTTTCAATGTTTGTCCATATCTTACCAATTAGCAGTTATAAACTCTTGAGAAGCCAGGAAAATAGTTATTTTTATTCTCTTGGATTAAAGGCAGAAAAACATTCCTCTGTTTCTTTTGAACATCCTTTGATGTACATGCATATCCCCCTGTCTTCCTTCAGGTGGATTGTCAGAGGTGACAGGACTGTTTTACCCCAGCCTTTAAAATCCCAGAATTTCCACGTTTATAATTTGCATTGTGTTCACATATTAGTTCATGCAGGGCAAACAAAATATACGTGGCAACGTCTCTCGTACTCTGCAGCCCAGACATGCCCTTGAAAGTATGTAGGAGGGAGAGGGTTTCCGAGGCCAAATACGTTTGAAAAACGCATTTTACAGAACCCCCTTTTCAGGATTCATGATGCACATGAACATATTAAAGGCTCTGAGAAGTCCTACAAATGAGACACCAGCTCAACGTTGTTTCACTGAATGTCATTGCTGATTAACCAGTTATTCCCTTTTTTTAGATGAACACTTATTGATACCCTTTTAGCCATACCACCTTCAAAAAAAAAAAAAGCTTCAACTGCTGGCTTAGAAGTGAGTGTGTCTTTCAAATGCAGCTACGCAGGGAGGACAGTCCAGTTGTGAAGGGCTTCCTTATTGGATCGTTAATATTATTAATATATTTTTACTTTGTCTTTTGCTGTCTATTTGCCTTTGAGAGAGACAGAAGAAAGAACTGGGGAATGCTGAATAGATCGACTTGATTGTCCCGTGGCAAGCTTTGTCAAGGCTGCTCTGCTGCATCAGTAGTTAATGGAGAGTATTATTTTGGCAGGGCTGGGATGGAGTTCAGGTCCCCTGGCTTGTTATGCAAAGCCAAGCCCGTGAAGCCCCAGACACTGATTGCAGTTAGTGCTACAGCAGAAAGGCCTTCTCACGTTCATCCCTGGAGTTTCCCCAAAAGTTCACACCCTCCAAGTCCTGTAATTCCAACTCCACAAGTAACAGAAGGATGTCCCCTCAGGAGCTGCCCATCCCAGGCCTGTCACCAATATTAAAACATTGTACCACTCTGAGCAGCCTGGAGGGTGAGGCGGGGCAGGAAGGTCTGATCAGAGACTCTGTGGTGAGGGCCCCGACTTGGGCAGCTTTGCAGCCTCCTTGGCACGAGAGGGTCTCTGTTCCCTTTCTCTGTCGCTTGCTGAAGTTTGAGTTGTGACATGTGTTCTCTTCTCCTTTCCCTGTCACATACACATCTGGCCAGGCCCTGGTGAGTTCTCAGGGTACTGATCCTGGCTTTCGCGTAAGGATGCTTTGAGGTTCTATCTGAGGAAACTCTTTTTTTTTTTTTTTTTTTTTTTTTTTTCGGCGGGGTCTTCTTTTTTCCCCCCGGGGGGGGGGCGGGGGGCTGGGTTCCGCCCCCCACCACCCCCCCCCCCCCCC
>NC_037671.1:6116294-6160580 GCF_003255815.1 Theropithecus gelada | reverse complement strand
GCTCTGTCGCCCAGGCTGGAGTGCGGTGGCCGGATCTCAGCTCACTGCAAGCTCCACCTCCCAGGTTCACGCCATTCTCCTGCCTCAGCCTCCCGAGTAGCTGGGACTACAGGCACCCACCACCTCGCCCGGCTAGTTTTTTGTATTTTTTTTGGTAGAGATGGGGTTTCACCGTGTTAGCCAGGATAGTCTCGATCTCCTGACCTCGTGATCCGCCCGTCTCGGCCTCCCAAAGTGCTGGGATTACAGGCTTGAGCCACCGCGCCCGGCCCTGAGGAAACTCTTAGAGGGCTGCCTCTCAGTCCGCTTGTCCCCGGGATGCTGGAGGCACTGAAGTGGAAGGTCGGGAGGCTTCCTGGCTCGCCCCACCTCGGACCTTCTTCCTCTCCCGACCGGAGAGCAGGGGCCAGGAGCCAGACTGCACAGTCACATTCTGCTGTCATGCTGCCAGTTTGGCATGGTGTTTTTAGAAGATTAATAGTTAGTTCAAAGGAAGAAAATAAAAACACACTCTTGGGTTTAATAGTGTTGTCGGCTTTTGAGAACCATCCTACTTTTTTTTTTCTTTTGGTCAGAAAAATAGTATGTGTAAGGAATGATTGCAGGAAGTGTTGGAAACGAAGCTGTGTTGCTGTTCCCAGGATGCTGCTGAGGAGGTCAAAATTAAGGGCACGGCATCCTGATAGGTGGTGGGAGGACCTGAAAGCACAGTAGAGCCCCGGGTAGACCTGGACCCGCTTCTCCTTCAGCATCTCCCAGCTGTGAACACAGCTGCTCCCTGGAGGGCGTCTTCCATCCTCGTCTGGCCCACTTTCTAATCTGGTGCTGACTGTGCAGACAGGATGTAAAACTAGTAAAATACCCCTTAATTTGGGTCAGTTAGGGGTGAGGCTAAAATGAATAGCTCAGACTCTAAGTAATCAAAACCCTTTCTGAAGTAGTTTTATTACTCTCAGATCCGAAATGTTACTTACCAACAGACATAAGCCCCCGAGGACCTGCTTAACTGACAGACAAAATTAATGAGTAATAATCACCTTGTGCCAGTTGCTGCACCAGGCGCATTCCTGGTGTTATTTTTGACTCTTGTAACAACCCTGTAGTGAAGGTTTTGCAACTCCTACGTCATAGATGTTAAAACTGAGCCCCCCGCAAGGTGAAAAAGCTTGCCCTGGCGATCGCGGGGTCAAACTAGAAATAAAACTGGGGTTTATCAGGCTCAAACTCTGAGCTCTTCGCCTGCATCCCAGCTGTGCTTGACAGCACATTCGCACACTGGCTCAGACCCCACCTTAGGCTCTGGATTCCATATGACCAGGCTCTCACTTACCATGCGATGCCCTTCCTCAGAGACAGTGGTAAGCCAGAGCCTAGCCCAAGTGTAATGAAGACAAAGGGCAATTGGATAAAAACCTGAAGGATTATGCTGTCCTGTACTAGTCAGACCTACCATAGTTGAGTAACTTTGGGATATGGAGTAGGCCCAGGGCAGCCTCGGGCTTTGTGTACCTTGTTTTTAGCTGGTTGGTGTTAGCTGTTTTCATGGAAAAGGTGATCATTTAGATCCATGGTTGTACTGGCTTCTAGTTTGAGCTAAATAAAGCAAAAAGAAAAAGGAAGGAAGGAAGGGAGGGAGGGAGGGAGGGAGGGAAGGAAGGGGCATCATATCCTCTTCAAGATGGTTAGACCAGTGTTGAAACAGTAAAAAAAAAAATTGGTTTACCATCTTAGGTACAAGGAAGAAAGGAAGGAAGGAAGGAGGGAGGGAGGGAAGGGAAGGAAGGAAGGAAGGAGGGAAGGAAGGAAGGAAGGAAGGGACATCATATCCTCTTCAAGATGGTTAGACCAGTGTTGACACAGTAAAAAAAAAAAATTGGTTTACCATCTTAGGTACAAGGAAGAAAGGAAGGAAGGAGGGAGGGAGGGAAGGGAAGGAAGGAAGGAAGGAAGGAGGGAAGGAAGGAAGGAAGGAAGGAAGGAAGGGGCATCATATCCTCTTCAAGATGGTTAGACCAGTGTTGAAACAGTTAAAAAAAAAAATTGGTTTACCATCTTAGGTGCTCTGATTCATGTGTTACAAAAAAAGATGAGTCTTTGTCAGGAAGCCTAAGAGTAGGCCTCAATTAAAATGTTAATTTTTTTTTCCCTAATCCTTCCTGTTGTAAGGGTTTTGGACTAGAATGAAGGTAGTACCACTACACTGACCATTCGATTAGCAGTTGTCCTGGCTTGGCAGTAACTGACTTGTGAGATTTGTTGGGAGAGTCATGAGTCCCTGTGCATCAGGTCACATCTGAAAATGACATTTTCCACGGCAGCCTGGTATGGAGCAACTGAGCCCAAGGAAACCTGGGCTCTACTCAGGTCTGGCTTGGCTATAAGCTTTTTTAATTCTGAATGAGTCACTTCACCTCTTGTTCAATTTCCTTGTTTTTAAAATAGGGGTTGATCATAACTTTTTTCAGCATTTCAGTACTAAAAATTCTATTCAAAAAAGATACAGTGATATTAGTATCTTAAACAGCCATGATGTGTCAAATATCTGCTATTCACAGACCCTGGACAAATTATTATTTGTTTAGTCAGTGTAACAATGAAATAACACCAAAATCTTTCCTGTTTTCAGTATGCTACTTTGCTTTATATGCACATAAAGTGTACTGAATACTTCTCAAGACAAATGCTATAACCTATAACAAGTTAATACAAAGCAGAGAATTGTGTTTATTTGTATGAACTAGGGCTGTTTCTTTGAGTTTACTGGGGGAAAGAACCTGAGTTTCAATCAGGTACCGATTAATAATTTACATAAGAGACACTCGATCTTGGGCTAGCGTCACTTCTCAGCCTCAGTTTCTTCATCTGTGAAATGGACACACTGGTCATAATGCCCATGCAATGGGCCTGCTGTGCTGTCAGGGTGCTTAGTCAAAGCAGCTGGCAGAGTCCTGAGCACAGGGTAGATACTTAATGAATCTTAGTTTCCTTTCTTTGCCTAAAACAATGCTTAATTTAATGTCATAGATTTGTTCTATTAAGAGAGAATTATCCGGCCGGGTGCAGTGGCTCACACCTGTAATCCCAGCACTTTGGAAGTCCGAGGTGGGTGGATAATGAGGTCAGGAGATTGAGACCATCCTGGTGAACACAGTGAAACCCTGTCTCTACTAAAAATACAAAAAATTAGCCGGGCGTGGTGGCGGGCGCCTGTAGTCTCAGCTATTCGGGAGGCTGAGGCAGGAGAGTGGCATGAACCTGGGAGGCGGAGCTTGCAGTGAGCCAAGATCGCACCACTGCACTCCAGCCTGGGTGACAGAGCGAGACTCCATCTCAAAACAACAACAACAACAAAAAAAGAATTATTCATGGTTTTAAATAAATTTCTCATATACCCAAATTTTCTATTGGCTTTTGTAATAAAACTAGAAATATCTTTCCCTGGAGGAAAATTACCAATAGAGAGAAGTTTGGTGGAAACATTTAAAAACTATATTGCCCTATATAAATTTGGTATAAGAATTATGTATTAATTATTTAAATTAAGTTATACTTGGAAAACCAATCACAGACAGAGGATTAAGATGAATAGCAGGGCACAGTGAACACAGGTGGACACAGGAGCATTCTGACTTCTGGGAGGGTCGTTCCTACCTGACGTTCACACTGGGCCCCTCCCTCATCCTGAGCATTAGCTTAGGCATGAAGGAATAAGACATGGTCCCTTTCTTCAAGGAACTTGCAGCCTAGTGCAGGAGTCAGCAAAGTTTTTCTAAAAAGGGCCGTATAGTAAATATTTTTGGCTTTGCAGGCCATGTGGGCTCTGTCTCAGTTGTTTAACTCTGTTGCTGTAGTGCAGAATCAGTTGCAAATGAATATATGAATGAAGGAGCACCGCTGTGTGTCAATAAAACTTTATTTACAAACACAGACAGCAGGGCTGTGTTTGGCCTGTGGGCTACAGATTGCCGCCCCCTGAGCTAGTGGAAGAAAGACTTGTAAACAGGCAATTACGGTATATTGTAAGAACAGTCTACGTGTTTATCGTGAGTACAGGATGTTTCAGAGGCACAGAGAAGAGGTTCCTGATCCGGTCTTGGGAGAGGATACCCCTCAATGGAGTTTATTAAACTCTATAGAAATATAGAAGCATTTTCATTTGTGCATTTCTAATTTTGTACCCCTTTCCCTTTTCATTTGATTGTGTGCTTGCAAAAGTAATATGTGTTGCTTGAAAGAAAAAATGCATGCAGTACAGAAAATCGGCCATACTTTGACCGACAGGTGATATACAATGTTAAATCATTTTGGTTTTGGTGAGGTTTGTCCTTTAAAGCAGGCATCAAGCCAGAAAAGTTGGAGTGGGAGAATGAGGGTGTTGTGGGAATGGGGCACAGAAGAGCAACGTGGGCCAAGGGCATGGAGGCTCTGGGGAGCTGTGAGCACTTTGGCAAGGCTGGGTCATGGCAGCGGTTGGGGCAGGGGGTAGTGATGAGAGAGGTAGGTGGGGGGCAGCCACCCCTGGCTCTCTTCCAGAATTGATGGCAGCCAGTTTGCAAATGGGAAGAATAGAAGGTGACAGGTGACTCTGGCCATAAAGGGAACGTAACAGGGTCCTGTTACAACAAGGCCATAGCCTGCAGCTGTGGAAAGCCACTGAGGCATTTGTTTTCAGCCAGCGGAAGATGACTCCTTCACCCTCCAAGTTCTCTCCAGCATGGATCACCTGGGCCGTTACAGTCTTCTCATTTCAAGGATCCCCTGAGGCTCCCAGCAGAAGCTCCCCACCTCTAGCTGTCTTCCGGAATTGATGGGGACATCTGAAATGTTGATGCTAGCTACAGTCCAGCTCTGTTGACGCACTGTGTTATACTAGAAAATGCCCTCCAGCAACACTCGAAACAACTTTTGAATTTCTCAGGTTAACGGTCTTCAAGTTATCTCGTATACATGAGTGTGCTGGGAGCCTGTGTGCTGACTTCTTGCAGGACATTAATAGCTGCTCCCTTTTGATGCTTAGGGATCTGTGGGGTTCCTTCCTTCCTCCCTCCCTCCCTGCATTCCTCCCCACTTCCTCCTTCCTTTTTAACTTACAGGGCTTACTCTTAATTTCCTTTCTTAGAGGTAGTTGATGAGGGCCGTTAGTAAAATCCACATTGCAGAATTTGGAAAGACTCTTCAAGGTTTTGGTAGCTATAAGGGCACTGCATATTAATTATCTCTGCTGCCTTGTGGGTATCTATTCAGCTTCCCCAAATGCCACCGGGCCCCGTACCAAAAGAATAAGAACGTTCAATAATGCAAACCTCTGCTCAGAATGATACACCTTCTTATTTCCTTCAAGAAAAAGTAAAAGAAACAAAGAAAGAAAAGTGACTCATGGTATTTTTTCCTCAGAGATAATCCTACACCTCACTGAGGATGTGCTCAGGTGGTAATTTTTTCTGTTTTTCAAGTTCTACATCTCTAGCCCTTCAAAAATGGTCAAATTCAGTGAGAACCAGGAAAGCCCCAGTGTCAGTAAATGAAGCAGTTTCTATTTCTCTCCCACCGGGAAGGCTGCACTGCGCAGAAGAGGAGCGGGCAGTAGAGCTGTCATTTGAAGAAAAAAAGACAAAAAAATAAATAAATAAATTATTGCTTAAGGGTTCGAATGAATCTAAAATTACTACATTACTCGTTAAAATGGGACTACGTGAAGTGTAAGAAGCTTTACGGTGTGGCTCTAGGGTGGGTTTCCTTAGAGAGGCTCAGAATGCAGGTCTGCTGGAGTTGGGGTGTATCTTCCATCTAGCAGGAATGGTTTGCAATCGATTTTTGCCCCAGTTATTCCCCTCAACGTGCCGTGGTTATTATTTTAGCACTAAGGTAGAAAAAAGGAAAGATGAGGAGCAATTTGAGCAGCAATTAATATTCACAAAAAAAACAGAGAAACAAGATTGAAAAGAGAAAAAATTCCCCGGAGTACCCAAGGATGTCCATTATGTCATTCAAGGAAGCTTGCAATGATGCCAACTCTAATTGGCAGTTGTGTTGGCTACTGTTGACTGCAAACCTCCTAAAATTGGAGGATGAGCTTAGAGGCAAAAAGCAGAGAGTAATTTGAGGTTTTCAAGTCATGCAGTATATCTTGAGTTTTGATGGAATCTTTTAGGGAAAAAAAAAAAAATCTGTCAACTGTTAGATTAAAAATACTGAAAAACATATTTAGGTAGCAGAGGCTGCGTAAATGTTGAGAAACTAACTGTGGCGAATGTGCTTCATCAGCCTGGCTTGTGGAGGGTGTTTCTTTTGTCCGTCTGTGACTCATCTTCCAGGGTGGACTCTGTGTGTGTTCTTGCCATTTCTATTGTCTACAGTTAAGAAGTGCAAAGCACAGCACATCCATGGTATATAAAACACTGGTTCATGAGAGGCTGCTGAAACTCTGTTTTAGGAGGGGGAATGCTGACTCTACATTTCTCTAAATTCCTGCGACCCAGTCAGGAACTTTGTTTTACTTAAGCTTTTGAAGTTTTAAGCAGTTACTGTCCTCTTTGTAGGACTGAACAGAAATATTTTCTTTTATCTCAACTGACACTGCTCAGCTTTAGAACAGACAGTGTGCACAGCGATTGGTAAAACCCTCGTGGTTTGCTGATAGAACAATTTCAAATGGGGATCTCCACTACAAAAGATGAAACTTGGGGGAAAATTGTCATTCACTTCCCTAAAAAACACTTTTTGCTTTAGTCAGTGGCATTAACATGCATAATCTTCAGGCTGTGAAGACATGGTTTGTTCCCAGCCACTTTCAAAATAAGCTTCCTCTAGGCCTGATTTATAGGATTGTCTTAAAATACGTGTTTCCGAGAAGGCGAAAAGGTTTTTCCTTTGTTGGTTTGTTGTTTAATGATTTTGTCTTTGCCTCCCCACCGTCACTACCACTGTGGGAGTTTACATTATTTTTCCCTACATTTTTTTCTGTCATTTGAGGGCTTGAAGATTCATCGTAGAAAATTTGGAAAAGTCAAGAAAAGTATAAAGTTGAAAATAAAACTCGGTCTTATTCCTACTCTTTAGAGATAGTCACTTTAAAATATTTTGGAATATCTTCTTTTAACTTTCCCTGCCTGTACAAACATCCCTTCTAGTCACCGTTTTTCCATTCTGAAGCTTTGTCATACAATTATATCATGAGCGTTTTCCTCGATCATTCATTTTCAAAGGTGAAATTTTTAATGACGCTGTGGTATCACTGACATTTAGTCAGGTTCTCAACTTTTGCTCTTATAAGTTGCAAACAGTGAAAATCATGGCATAGGGACCTCTGTGTGTGTCTCTGATAATTTACTTGAGATAAAGTTCCAGGAAAGGGAATTGCTGGGATAAAGAGTGGACCCCATTTAAAGTAATGTGCTACATATTGCCAAATTGTCTTTCAGTAAAACAGTGCCCGGTTTATGCTCCTTGTATAGGTTTATACCTCTTTGCTTCTCCTGCATCTTTAGAAATTTTTTTAAAATTTTCTTTTTGAAACAAAATATTGCCTTTTTTTTTTTTTTTTTTTTCTTGAGACAGTATCTCGTTCTGTCGCCTAGGCTGGAGTGCAGTGGTGCAATCTTGGCTCACTGCAGCTTCTGTCTTCCAGGTTCAAGCAATTCTCGTGCCTTAGGCTCCTGAGTAGCTGGGATTACAGGCACGCACCACCACACCCAGCTAATTTTTGTGTTTTTAGTACAGGATTTCACCATATTGGCCAGGCTGGTCTAGAACTCCTGACCTCAAGTGATCCTCCCGCCTTGGCCTCCAAAAGTGCTGAGATTATAGGCGTGGGCCACTGCACCCGGCCGTCTTCATTTTCGTTAGTGAAATCAAACATTTCTCAAGTGTTTATTTGTGTTTCATATTTGGTTAATCATCTGGGTGCTAACTCAATTTCTGGTTGCAGTATTGGTGTATATTGATATGTAAATGGATATATATTACAAATTTAGGTCTTTATAATTTTGCTTATTGTATTTTTGATGTGTAGACTTTAAAAATAGTAATTAATAGTAAAGTAGTAATCGTTAAACTATTACAAAATCTACCAGTTGTTTCCTTAGGTAGTTTTTCCTCCCTAGTTTTTCTCTTTAGAGATTTTATCTTCACTTCAAAATTAAAGAAGCAATCTATTTGCTTCCAATTCTTTTATGTTCTTGTTTTACATTTTATCATGGAATTCATTACCGTGGAAAACAAGATTGTTTTCTTTATCTGCCATTTATTTTCCATCTTCTTTAGAAATTTTCTGAGTTTCCTTGATGACTATTTCTCCACTCTGACAAGTCAAGCAATTATTCCTTTCAAAATAATATTAATGGTATTTTCTTTAGCTTATCCTTAAACTATACAGGTCCAAAAAGAGTCTACCAGATTTTCTCTGACTCCGCAGTTTTGTTTTTTTTTTCTTATTTTGCCAGAACACAGAGCAACTAACATGTGTGAAATGTAGACACACTTGGGAGTCATTTGTCTCACCGTTTAGTCATGGCTCAGAGGCGTCACATGGCATCATCATGAATGTCCCTGGTCTTGGAAGAATGACAAAGCAAGCAAGCCTAAGATTATGAAACGGAGCCATGACTTTAGTGCTTTTATGATCTTGTTAAACCTGCTGATGAGGTGTTAACAAGGTTAATTAAAGGATGCTTTTCATTGTTCTCTAGGGAATGGGTTTGAGGGAGATTGGAGTTAATGCAGGGAGACTCTTGTATTAGTTCAGGAGAGGGAGGAGAGCTGGTGACTTTTCCTTATCTTGTCTGCTTACCCCCTGCAAATTCCATCCCAAGGAAATTTGACCAGAGAACAAGGTTCAATTTGCAAAGAACAGAAGCCACTCTGGTATTTCAGGAGATAGGGACTGAATACAGGGAATAGTGCTGACTGAGTTGCTAGAGCAACTGTAAACGGGCCTCTGGAAGGATTCCTGGAAGAACTCTGGAGAGCTAGCCTGTCCAGGGAACTGTGCCTCCATTAGGAGGCTGAAGAATTAGAAAGTCACTGTCCCAACCACTGGTTCCAAGATCACACCTCCTTAGCCACCTCCAGAACTGCTGGCTCCCAGACCACCCAACCCTTGCCAGATCTGACCAGCAAAATGGATGTCTCCCTTCCTCCCCTCTTAACTCTCTTCCTAGCTCAAGTCATCCGGAAATTAGAACAAGGTTGCACACAGAAAGTTATTTTGGGGTGTGCACGTGATTGGCAGGACCAAAATCACATTTGAAGCTGTAGGTGTACCAGAATCTGGAAGTGTTGTTCTTGGCCTTCCAGCTCGCATTATAGGAGCACACACCAGAAGGAGACTGGGATCACATGAGTGAGCGCCTACCCCGTCCCTATAAATCGGGGTGTCTGTGGGGGCCATGGAGCATGGATGGTATGTTCAGGACATATTTGAAAGGTAAAACCTGCTGGAATTGGTGATTGATTTGATGGAGAGGGAGGTGACAAGGGTAATGTCAGAGACAAAACCTATTATATTAAGTTCTGGTTTTGTACTTTTTAAAACATTACTCCTGTTATATATTTTTTTTAATCTGAAAAACTATAAATTGCTTTAAACATTGCTTACCCACTGGTCAGTGAAATGACCAGTTGCCATATCTTATCTAGAGCAATGTGAACAAATTTCAAGAGCCAGGTGACCTCAAAGCTTCCTCATACTACTGAAATTCATTAGGAGATTATACTGTGTCTGAACATATTTTCTTTTCCTGGTACATTTTTGTCAATACCAGAAGTAGAAGTCAAACAAGGGTGTCGGCGCCATGGGTTCCCCCAGCCCCACCCTACCCTGCTAAACGGCGGTGGCTCCAGGATGGCAAGGGTGGTGTTGCGGGCAGATCCTCAGGTATGAGTAACCCTTATCATGGTAAACTTGCTGGGCCTGGGAATCCAGTTGGTTTACTGGTTGCTTCAGATATGCTGTCTATTCTTGTGCCTAGTTCAGGAGGGTTTAAGGCAGCAGGTGACTGCCTCGCCCTGGGTTTCCCGCCCCCCTCCCCACGGGGAAGCCCACAGGCTGGGAACTGTGGAGCCAGCCATACTTTTAACCAGGCTTCCTCTCCCTACCAGCCGTGTGAGTGGCCCAGTCTCCCTCCACTGTCTTCGTTTTCCACTGTGGCACTGCTAATGGATAGGGCTGGCCACTGAACATCTTATTAGCTAGCACCTTAATGGGGTCGTGGCTGCCGAGGCCGGGTCTGGTCATTGCTCAGGTGGCTGAACTCACAACAGTATTGGCAATTTCCTCCAGTCCCCTGAATGCTTTATTAAAATTTCTTCTGCCTCCTGGCCATCTCATAGAAGCATAATATACTCATTTGCATCCTTTAACCTCAAGTAAACTCATCAGTGGGAAGTCTTGGTGAAGACATGAAAGCATTTCAAATGACTCCCTGCCATTGAGACAGCAGCTGGTGCCCTTCTTCCCGGCAGCAACCTGGGGTCGGGACGTGTTCCTCTCCTGCCGAGACTGTGCCCAGCCGAGGCTCCCAAAGGCATGATGCAACTGGGAGATGAGTGGTTACAGGTGTCGTGAGCACCTCCCCTGCCAGAGGGTGTAAACCAAGCTGGAAAAACAGAATGTGCACCCACTGTGATTTATGAAGCTGTCACTCACATTTTAAGGCAAAACCTGCATTCCTGAAGTTAGAAATAGGTTGCGTGGTGAAAGGTTTTTATTATCAGAAATACATTTTTTCCTAGAAACAGCATACATAGGTGGATGTTCGTTTTCCAGGCTTGCCTGCAAAAGCTCACTTAACTCATCACCTAGCTGTACAACCCTGCAGGACCGAGCAACAGCAGCTGGTCGTTTGCGTGGTTCCCACGGCGTTTTCGCTTCTCCCCGCTCTTGGGAGTTGTTTGAACCCCAGCCCAAGACGGTGAAGCTCATTCACTGTCTTCAAAATGGCGGGGCAGTGTCAGCCAGTAGTTCTGAGTCGCGGGGCAGGCTTGCTGAACCACACTGCTGTGCTTACCTGCAGGAGTTTTCATCCAGTGGGCCTGGGATGGGGCCCAGGAACTTGCCTTTCCTAACTAGTCCCCACGTGGTGCTAACGCTGCTGGTCCCTGGAGTGCAGTTTGAGGACCACTGGAGCAATCATGGAAGGAAGTTAACCCTGTAAGGAGCTCCTGTGTCTGAATTCTTAATAAGAATCTGTGCAGCCAGCAGTGCCCTGCTCCCCAAATTCATGAATAAACCCTGACAACAGCAAATTCCAAGCCGTCTTTTATTGACGAGGCCCTCGTGCAGTCTGTGCTTACATTCCCGTCTTCCCTTTCTTCCTGGGCCTGGCGTTGCAAATCACTCTGGAAGCAGATGGGATAGAAAAAGAAGTCACCCTCCTCAAGTCTCTGGAAAGCCATACCTGTGTCGGGGCATCGGCGAGCCAGTGTGTGTCCCAAGGAGTCCAGGGCAGAAGTGGGGACATTGTGACAGACAGTGCTTTTCTACTTATCCCCGCCGGGCACCTTTCCCTGCATCCACTGACACAGAGCGTGGCTTTTCCTGAATTTTAGGGATGCTAAGAACCACAGCTGTGGCCTCCGAGGCCTCGATAAGGCTCTGGAAGTTTGGAAACACGGGGCAGGGCCTGAGCTTACAGTGCTCTCTAAGGATCCTCTGTGCTGCAGTCTGGGGTGCACAGAGACAAGGGGCCGGGGGAGACATCTAAGAAGACAGAACTAGGATCAGGGGTCAGCCCACCACCTTCCATGTGCCTGCCCCCCTCCAATCCTGCCTCTGCTCCCAGAACACCTCCCGCTCTGGCATTCCCAAATGCATTGGTGTGCGTTTCTTCAGCTGCTTCCCCGCACCACCCCACCCCCGTCTCCACTGACCTGGAGTTGCGAGGCCAGAACCGGAAACTTTGTCCACTTCTTTGCAGCAGAAGCAGGGCATCTAGACCCCCAGCTCTGCGTCTGCATGACCTGGCCAGCGGAGACCCTGCTTATTTGCCCCTCTGGCCCAGATGCCAGCTGCATGTGGATTTGAGTCCACACTTGGACACGCATCACTTAGAGGGAACAAACAGAATCTCCTGATTCTGCAAGTGGAGAAAAGAAAAATGGGAATATTTTTTGTATTTTTCTTATCAAACAGTACAATAGTCTGAATGTTGTATTTACTAATTGACCGGCTTTCTCTCCAAGTAGAGCAGATGGCTTTAGAGGGGAAATAGGAAAACGCAAGGGACATTTCCAAGGGCAAAATAGAATGTTTATATTTCATATTTACATTTAATTACATGGAATTATAGTTAAAGTTCATATTTCAACATTCACTACTAATGCTCACCTTTATTTTTAAGACTCTCGTAAAGTTTGGGGAATGTTTTGGGATGAAAATGCAAAAGTTACTTTTAACCTCCTCATGTCATCATGATGCCCATGCAGAAAGTCGTCAGGGTCTCCCAGCCCCTGGGTACTCGGAGCAGCTCGTCATGGTGAGGGACCATTTGTCCTCAGGGACGCCTGGTCTCCGTCGCTGCCCACCTCTGCCTCAGTTTACATTTCCCGTGTTGGTTGGGACAGAAGAACACACATCCCCAGACTTCCTGCATCATTCTGTGCAGACTTATAATCTGTCCCAGACTAAAATGTTACATTTCCTTTTGTGGGCAAATTATATGTCTCATTGGATTTTCAAAAATGTGGAAGAGACTCTGAATGGCGTATGTGGCATGGTACTGGCAACGGTGCCATGGTCCCTAGAGGGTTATTGTATTGCCCTTAAAATTGAGTACGACGAGCTCTGTGTATGTTTCTCTCTGATTTATTTTCTATTTGCCCCTCTCTAGTGGGATCTTGTGTGTGATAATGCCTGGAAGGTCCATATCGCTAAGTTCTCCTTACTGGTTGGATTAATCTTTGGCTACCTAATAACTGGATGCATTGCTGACTGGTGAGTACCAACGTGCCCGCCGCACGAACCTTTGGAGGCCACAGCACGCCTTTGCTGGCTAAAGAAAAGTAATCAGTGTTAGCTTACCGTGGCCGTCTTTTCCCAGTGCCAGAGCAGAAGACCAAAGCCGCCACATGGAGAATGCAGAGCTCAGAGAAATGGCCCATGCATGTAGCAGATCATTTGGAAGTGTGCATTTAAACTCAAAGCAATTCTCTAGCTTCTAGAATCTAGCAAAACCAGCCTGCAGCCCCATCTACCTCTAACCTTTGATGTTTAGTTAGAGCTTGAAGACTTATGTGCAGGGCTCCAGGGGGTGGATGCACTGAGGGGCGGATGCAGAAGATGCATTAAAAAATAGGGGATGGGGGAGCTAAAGACCCTTCCCCCATGCAAGCTGAATGAGTCAGGCAGTGCTGATTAGCACCTCTGAATGTCATACAGATTTTAGAGAGGGACAGTCCTTGGCTTGGCCAGGAGATGCCTCTGTGGGGTCTGCGGGGAGCTGCACCTTGAGTGATAAAGAGCATTTGGGTAACACACATGGGCTCTGTGGGCAGGGGCGGGGTGGTGGCCAGAGGTGAGAATGCATGTGCTTTGTGTGGGTCGGAGAGGAAGTCCGGGTACCCGGAGCAAGGCAAGCAGTTCAGGATGAAGGGATGAGGTTGGTAGGACAGAGGTCTGCAGGTAAAGGTGGTAGCAGAGACAGTAATAATGATAACATTAGCAGCTGAAAGATTACCATGTAGCAGGCACTGGGCTAAGTAGTTCCATACATTAACATCTCCTTACAACACCCCTAATAGGAGATGCTATTATTACCTGTGTTTTATAGTTGGAAAAGCACAAAAGTGTAAGTGAAATCTCCAAGTTCACTCAGCTTTAAGCTGGAGGGCCAGGACTTGAAACTCAGCCACGTGGCCTCAGAGCCTGCCCCTCCACCAGGGTACTGCAGCGCTTTTATTTAAGGCACTCTGTGGTCACAGGGGCAGCAGTGGCGATGTGTCTAAGCGGGAGGCAGTTGCACAATGTTGACAGGTTTTTCAAGTAGCGGGATTGCTCAGGAGAGAGGCGTAGCGTAACTGTCTCCCCAGCTTACATTCTTTTATCTTTTTATCTTTAAAGGATTCTTTTGTGTGTGTGTGTGTGTGTGTGTGTGTGTGTGTGTGTGTGTGTGTGTGAATTGGGACTTCTTGGCCTTGATGAAATAAGGGCCCAGAGTGATATGGAACAAATTCTATAGGTTCTGTGACCTCTGCCCCTCAGTTAACTGAGAATGCTGGCCAAGGCAAGTGCCTGGGTGGACAGCAGCAGAGGGTCACGTTACACATGTGGAAAATTTCCTCCAAAACCTAGCGTCCATTTGGGAGTTCCTTGAGCTGACATGTAACGTGATTTCCTGTGTGCTTGACATCTGCCTCATCGTCATTTGCAAGTGCTTCTCATGGACACGTTTTCTGGGCAGCAACAGAGAAGCAGTCAGTGACCTCTGGAGACCTATGCAGGGAACCCCTTGGGGGCTTTCTTTGGTGGAGGCAACACAGGGTTTATTTTTTAAACTGAATACTTGAGTTCATAGGTTTCTAGTGTGAGCTATATTGGTCTAAAATATACCGTTTCCCAGAAATCTACATTGAAATAGGTTAGAAAAATATACTAATATAATCCATGTCACTGTCTTTCTAAAAAAATGCAGACTCGACTGGGGTTGTAGTGTCCTTATTCAATAAATGATTTAATAGAAAAGTAAAAATCAACTTTTGTGGATGAACCAGTCTGTAATAGTTTAAATTGTTTCAAGGTTGTTTTCTTAACTTTCTTCTTGTACACACGTGTGGTGTGACCTCCCTGATCACACACCAGGCCTGAGGACAGAAGAGTGTGGGTCTTGCTCTTAGAGTAACCAGAAGTCTGACATCGCAAACCGTTTCTCTGCAATTGCTTTTCTGAGGGTCCTCCTCAGATGGGCAAGATTGAGGGGGTGCCCTGGGAATCAGGGGCAGGCTGTCTGAGTGGTAGTTTTTGAACACTTTGAGTGGGCTTCCCTTTCAGTTTGAAAGCTTGGTATTTTCCAACCCCGTTTTCTGGCATTTTACTCCCTGCCTGAGCCTTGCTTAAAAGGAAATAAACCCATTTAAAGGGAACTCCAGACCTCTCAGCTGTGGGCCCTGTTTCATGGCTCAAGGGGAAGTGGATCAGGTCATACAATACGCTTCCTGGGGCTGCAGTCAGCATTTAGTAACATTTAAGTAGTATACTTCTTTATTTAAAAAGTTACTGTTTCTGACACCAAGTTTTGTCTGAGGATGTTCACTGGGTATTGGTATAGAATCCGCTAGCTCAGGTGGGTAGGAGGGCCGATGGCCAGTGGCCCCAGGGATGTGCTCCCTTCTTTGCTGTGTTTGTCACTGCAGCAGCCCTCTGCCTCCTTCCCCAGCCCGCCCTGGGATGCTGGCCAGTATGAGCTTCCCCAGAGGACCCCTTGCCTGCCAGCTCCTGGCCGAGTGTGGCCAGTGTGGGGAGCACCAGCTGTAGATCCTCAGGGGAGAGGAGAGTGAGGTCAGGCACTTTTATGCCCAGCTTGCTCTCTACCAGGCTGGAGGGGCCAGCCACCTCCTGTCCATGACCTCCACACAGCACCTCTTTCTCTCTGGGGCCAGGACCATCCTTCCCCTACTCCCGGCTGCCGAGAGCCACAAGGTCCAACACCATCTCTTGTGGGTTCCCTCTCAGCTTGTTCACTCTTCTGTAAATAATCCCTTTATTAAAATCTCCTCCAGTCACTTCATTTGAGTGGGACCCCTGTTCCCTGTTGAGACCCTGTGTCAGTTCTCTATGGCTACTGTTACAAATCACTACATGCTTGGCGGCTTCCACACCCGAAATGAGTGATCTTACAGTTCTGCAGTTCACAAGTCCAACAAAGGTCTGACTGGTCTAAAGTCAGGGCGTCAGCAGGGCTGCGTTCCTTTTTACAAGATCTAGGAGACCATCTGCTTCCCTGCTTTTTCTAGCTTCTAAAGGCCACCTGCATTCCATGGCTCACGGCCCCATCCTCCATCTTCAGAGCCAGCAACGTCAAGTCAAGTCCTTCTCACACCGCTACGTCTCTGGTTCCCTGGAGCCAGGGGAGGTTTTCCTTGTCATTAGATTGGACCTACCTGGAAAGTCACCTCATCTCAGGGTCCTTAAGCTTAATCTCATCTTCAGAATTCCTTTTGCCATGAAAGGTAAAATACTCACAGGTTCTGAGGATTAGGACATGGACAGATTTGATGACCGTTGTTCTGCCCACCACAGATCCTAAGTGACAAAGTCCTCTGCATTACAGACAAGGACTGTGGCTTTATCAGTCCTCTCTGAGAGGGTTCTGTCCTGGGAGCCAGTTCCTAGGAAAACTGTCCATACTTGTAACTAACATGTGTTGAACGCTTGCTGAGGCATTTGTTCATATCCACTCCTGTCGACAACATTATGAAGTGGACATTAATTGGCCCTTACCAAAGGGAACTCTAGGCTCATTTGAACAAGCCCAGCCTTACTCCAGATCACATAGTTCAGAAGTACTGATCCTGGATTCAGAACCAGCACGCCCCTGGCTTCAAAGACCGTGTTTGCCCTGTAGACCTTGATAAGTTTTACTTGTTGATTTTAGCAACCATTTTTTGGGAGGCAGGGACTTAGAATGGTTGCTACACGCTTAAAAAAATCAAACATCTTTTCTAAAATATCAGAACAGAGCAAACATTGTTTGGTAGGCGTCAGGGATATAGAAATGCAGGAAGGAATGAGCACTAAAACATTTCATTATTTATTTTGTGCCAGGCATTGCATCTGTGCCCATCAACCCCCCAGTGAAGGATCTCAACACTCCACAACGTGGGATGCTTATCCCCATTTCATAGACCAGGGAAGTCAAGCGTAATGCAAGATGTTAGAGTTAGTTCATTTTTCTTCATTTTAGGAGAATGACTAAAGCTGTATTTTAAATTTATTTTTGTAAATGAGTTAGATTTGGACAAAATCAGCTCACAGTCTTTCCTGGTAAGGGCTTCCTGACCCCAGCACTGGACAAGGGAAAGTAATGGCTAAAATCTCTAGGTGAGATTATTAACTTACGTTGAGCTCCTAGCCTTGGCCTTGTTTCAGTAAACCAAAGTGACTGATGGGAATGGTTAGAACTAAAAGTTCTGAGTGTAATTTCATCCTGTTGTTCCTTTCCCTGTATTTTCTTAAAATTGCATCTATCTATATAGGGTAAGGCCATGCCTTACCTTTTTTTTTTAAACAGTTTTGTTGACATATAATTTGCATCCCATAAAACCCACCCATTTTAAGTGCACAATTGAATGAGTTTTAGTATATTTGCAGAGTTGTACAGCCATCACCACACTCTGAATGTAAAACATTCCCATCCCCTCAAAGGATGATAGAAACATCACCCCCCAGTCCTGGACAACCACAAATCTACTTTCTGTTTCTGTATATTTGTCTTTTCTGGACATTTTACTTGCATGTAGATGCCTTGTCATAAACACATCTAGGACAGTTCGAGCCCCTCAGCTACCCTTTGTGGTATTGTGGACACTGGGTCTGGATTTTTCCCCCTTTTTTCTCCTGGCAAATAGCATCCACTCTGCCTCCATTTCTCTGAGTTATCCTTTAGACCAAGCCAATCGTGTTTGATGGAGAGTTATTGTTGCCACTTTATTTCTGATCGGTTAATGAAGGAAAGATGGAAAGTTAGCATGGGGCCACAGGAACTGGTGACTTCCCCATTCTTGTGGACCACCCTCTACTGTCCTCCCAGGCACTCGAGAAGCACATCGCCCCCTAGTGGTCACTGATCTGGAACTGGCCAGCTCCAGGACCCATGAATTGAGGGTGTCTGTGGCCCTTTCCAGAGAACCATCACAGCCTGGACTCCCTGCCCCTCAGTCTAGCCAAGGGACTGCACTGTCAGCTCACTATCAGGTCATTGGGCATTTAAAGTTCACGCTATCTTACCTTAGTGTGTGATCCCTTAAAAATTACTTCTCGTCTTGTAGCTGAAACAAATTGGCAGATGGCTTGGCCCTGGCTCGGATAGGCTGTGTGTAGGATCAGGTATCTGACTTAGTTAACAACCTGGGGAGAGGAAACAAAGCCGCTTTGCTTGGTGACCATGTTGACTTTTGATCCAATCCCAAAGGTCAACGATTTCTTAAGACTTTTTATGCTGGGTGTATCAAGGTTCCTGTTTGGAAAGTTATTAATTTTGTTCCTCTTGCCTTGAATTATATCACTATACACTCAGAAATAGACTCAGCAACAGGAATTGGGCTCAAGTGTGAATTCTCTTACTCTGTAGTTGGTTGATCCCTGCTCTCTTAGCTCGAGAATTAGGGGGTTGGGCTAAATCTCCCTTTCTACCCCTAGTAGTCTAGGATCTAGTGAAGTGGGTATAGATGGCACAGGACTTTTTGGCCAGTACTCATTCAGCATATATTGAGTACCTGCTGGAGACTGGGTTTCAGCATCTAGTATCACTGTCTTGTTTCACAATGATTCCTAACTTTTTCCCTCTCCATATGCAGGGTCGGCCGGCGGCCTGTGCTGCTGTTTTCCATCATCTTCATTCTGATCTTTGGACTGACTGTGGCACTGTCAGTGAATGTGACAATGTTCAGCACACTCAGGTTCTTTGAAGGATTTTGCCTGGCTGGAATAATTCTCACCTTGTATGCATTACGTAAGTAGGAGCCTTCACCACTAGTCTTGAAAGAATTTAGCAAAAGTATGATTGCCTGGGAGGTTCTGGGGAAGATACTATGCATGCTGCTTGTTTGGGATGGCAGTTTTGTGGAAACACAAACACTAAAGGCCTCAAGTGTTGTGAAAGAGGCTTTTCAGGTGATGCCGTGAAACGTCTCACTCAATCCTGATCTCCAGCTCGGGCTCAGTGCACATCAAAGGACACGGGAGATTGCGTAACTGCTTGGAGAAGTGGCGATCGCTTCTTTCCTGACATGGAGAGGCTTTGGCTTTTCTCCAGAATTTTCTGCGTTGGTATTCTATATGCTTCTATCTGGTGTATAATTGGGTATCCGTACAGAATCCAAATTTTCCACATTCTCATGTCCACAGATGTGACCTTAAGTGGTCTGGAACTGAAACCTAAGCATTGGCACTGGAAAAGTAAATGGCAAAATTTGGTAGTTTTGGTCTTTTTAGGAGGATGAGACATTTCTTTCATTCATCTATCTTGTTTGTTGGCTGTATTAACTCTGCTGAATATAGTCAGGTTTCACTTATTTGTAGGTGGTGTTTGCTAGAACACAACCACAAACCCATAAGGAGAAGAAGAGTTTGAGGCATGGATATGTTACTCATTTGCTGGCTTTATACTTTTAGTCACTTTGTGGAAAGATCTGTTGGGGATACTGTAAGATTTTCCATATATTTTGTCTTTTTCTCTTTCTTTGACAACATGCATAAGAGTCAGATATAGATTAAGTAGCCATTTCTAGTATGACAAAATAAGAATAATTCTAATTCTTTTAAATTTGCATTTTAAATACTTCTTTTAGATAGCTAAAATTTTTGTTCCACTAGAAATATAATCAATTCAGGACATAGTTTTATTGTCACAGGAAGGAGCAGACACAGAGAAAGGCTACTGGTATATTCTTCTAGATTCATAGTTGGCTGTTTTGTCATCAATGTTTAACTGAACTGTAGTTTCTTAAAAATCACCTTTTCCAGTTTACTTGCATTTATCTTCGAACTCTTGTCTCTTGGGAAGTTCTTTAGGAAGATATGAATGACAAGATGAGTGGGCCTGGGTGATGCTGGTTGGGGACTTTGTTTCTTTGAATAAATAATGTGAGTATTGGGCTTGAATCTCCCCAGGCAAAATGCCTGTGCCATTGTCTATGGCCCTGACCCCTGTCAGTCTGTGCAGAGGAACAGGTCTAAGCACTTTTCTGCAGAAGCCTCCTGGTCCTGCCCTCAGGCAGCGCCTTGGCCCACACGTGTGCAGGTGTGCTGGGAGCATTGCTCCAGGCGGCCGTCCTTGCCAGGCTTCCATTCTCACAGGGGGAAGGCAATCCAGTCCTCTCACATGGATGACCATAAAAGGGGACAGCTCTGCACTGGGACAAAATGGAATAGCTGTGCTTTAGGAGCTCTGTGGAGAGTATAACCTCAGTCTTGCCACCCCCAGGCAAGAGAGTGTTCATGGAAAATTGCCTTACCGCAAATATGGTATATTGGTTTTATCTTGCATGCCAACTACTAATGACTGGCTGAAGCTGCCAGAGAACGGGGAGAAGACTTCTGAGATGACTTCGGGGCTCAGCAGAAGAGAACACCTTGATCCATTAGCCATGTCTGCTAGTGGCAAGGAAGGAGGGTAGGGAAGGGCTTCCTGTGTAACTGGCATTTGCCATCTGGAGAGACTGTCCGTGAATGAAGCCAGACCAGGAGTGAATTGTACCTGAATGGCATTGTTTCCACCTCACATATTCATAGACTTGTTTTACTGGCTTGCACTGTGACATCATGCCATTGACCTCTGAAGCCAATTGCTATATTTACTACAAAATACTATGTCGAAGATGTGTTTTCACTAGATTACATCGTGAGCTCTTTATAGCAGAAAGTTCTCTTCCACTTCAGAACCATACAAAGAATGTACTTACCCTAGGAGATTGCTTTGCTCCAATCTCCTAGGCACAGACTCATATAACCCAGGGGTTAGCAAACTTTTTCCGTGTGGGAAATTTTTCAGGCTTTGCAGGCCATATGGTCTGTCACAGCTACTCACTCTGCCATTGTAGCCTGAAAGCAGCCATAAAGAATATGTAAATGAGCAGGTGTGGCTGTGTTCTAATAAAACTTTATTTATAGAAATAGATGGTGGGCCAAATTTGGCCAGTGGGCCATAATTTTTCAACCACTGATGTACGTATTTGTGTGCGGGCCTGATAACACAGGCTTTAAATTCTGGCCTCTCTCCTAGTTTCGTCTTAACTTCCCTACTTTAATTTCTGCTTTGTCCCGTTTTTTCTTTCTCCATAATTTGCGTTATTTTGTGTGTATCTTGTTAGTATAAGCAGCCTTAGGTTTTTTCCTGCAAGAAAGCAGGGCATAAAGAAATGGTCATGTTTGCTTGGATTGGGACCACAAATTAAATAAACATCATGACAAATGCCATTGCAGTGAAAATGTCCCAAGTATCAACAAGTGATTGACCCACTGTTAGACCTAATAAAGTATTTGGGGTTACACAACTAAACTAAACTAAACCAAAGGGCTGTGAATGATGACTCGGAGTTTATTGAGATAATATTTAAACAATGATAATTTGGGAGAGTTGGTTAAGAGATGGCAAAAGAGCAAAGCTTCCGAGAGAATAATCAGAAGGAAATAAAGGGAGAATTTAAAAAGGAAATAGTCATAAAGGGCAGGTGGGATTGGGGTAGGATATGGTTGAGATGACTCACGTCTCTGCACATGTGGCAGTCTTGGGAGGAGGCAGAGGCTGATGGCAAGAAGTTAAGACAGGAACTCCCAGTCAATAAAGCTGAGTCAATAAAGCAGAGTCACTGAATATCCAAATTAATGTACTTGCTAGCATTTTATACACAGTAGTATTTATGCCTAGGTAATGCTCGGTAATTTGTTGTGCTTGAAGAAAGTTATTGATAAGCCAGGTCACAGGGTTGAAGTACTTCTTGACTCTAAAGGGAAGTTTAAAACTTTGATTTTTAAAGTTTTAAATAAAGCATTGATTATTTGGAAGTTCCATTTGTAATGGCCCCAACTTCTTTTCTTCCTCTAACCATAAGGTTTTTATCTCACTTAATGCATCTGCTGGAAAGGCCTGTGCTTTCTCAGAACAGAACTGGATAGCATTCTTTTTTTAGTCTTGCAGGTGCTTGGCGATGTAAGTAGGGAAAGTAATGATTTTTGCAGTTTTAGTTTCTTGTCTGGCTTGCCGTGAGGGTGGACTCTTCGTTTAGAGAAATGCTGCTGACTTGTGGACGTTTTCTGCTTTATTCGCAAGGCTGCTGAAGGTTTTTTTTTCCTGCTTTGGAGTTTTTCTAAAGTACATTCCAGTTAAATACTCTACACTTTACGTTTGTTTCCCTTAAGTCGCCAAAGGGCGATGTGGTTGTGTAATTAGTACATAAACTAGAGATTACCGGCATCTTCCTCAGGAGTGTTTGCATGGAAGCAGAGTGCACGTTGGCAAGAGCAAGAGAGAACAAGCCAAGCTCAATGGATTTCCCAGGCACAGTAGTGGCCTCTAAGACCTTTGTGAGACACTGAATTCATTTCTAAATACACTTGGGCTGGATCAGTGGCCTCTGGACACACACACACACACACACACACACACAGAGGCAGTCAAAAAACTGACTTAGCAAGGCAAAGGGCATGGACCAAGAAAAGAAGCAATAGATCACATTTTCCTATTTGTTTATGAAAATACAGTCTTATTTTCAGCCTGAAGAAATGGGCACTTCTCAGCCCAGGCGGACGCGATTTGTTGTGGTATGCATCCTTTTCCTAACCAGGATCCGTAATATCACAGACAAGGTAATATAGCACTGTGAAGAATGTCTTTCTTCACATGGAGCCATGAGAGATGATGGTTTTTTTAAGTTGATTTGATGTTGGACATGGTCAGTCCTGTGAGAGAGAATTTTTTTTTTAAATAAAAAATACTGTTTAAAAATGTCTCTTTTAACTTGATCTCTGCCTTTTCCCTCTCCACTTCTAACTGCCTCCCCCAACTACACTTTCCCAGTTTGAAATCATCAACAATAACTTTTGCTGATAGAGAGACCAAACCTTAGTTACTGTGGGCAAATGAAAGTGTTTTTTTTTCCCCCAACAATGAACCATTTTCTTGAAAAAGTCTCTCAAAGATGTTCTTATTATAATAACCCTCCTTAAACCTAGACAACCTAAATAATTGGATAAATGTTACCCAAGATCAAGGAGCAACCAGAAATTTCACAGCGACTCAGTTACTGATTACTTTGCAAAAATAGAAACCAAGTCTTGACTTCACTGGTAATAGACTCAGAGTTTGAGTTTGCTCTGGGCGGGGTGCTGGTCCCTTTTTCACATGACGCCAATGGTTTTAGATGCTTACAGAAGTGATTGAGTAATTTCTAATGTGCTGGTGTTGGATGGCTTTTTCTTTCTCACTATCCCATATATTTTTATGCTTTGATATTTCCCTGAACTACTATTGCTTGCAACATATTTCAGTCAACAGGATCGTTAAGCGTCAGCACTATGCTATATATGTTAAAAAAAAAAAAAAAGGACTGAACCAAATGGCTCCATGGAGTGGGCTGTCGAAGTGTGGAATGAAGAGAATGGAGATTGCTGATGTCAACTAGAAATGGCTTCAGCTACTCTGTGGGCTTCTAGGGAGCAAACATTTGCTGTGCGTTTGGTTGAAGGGGAAGTTTCACATGAATATGTGCTCAGTCATCTCTTTCTCTCCACCCGGTTTCCCCATCTTCAGATACGTGGGCCTTCCCAGTAGCCGCAAGTTCTCAGGGCAAAAAGACCTTCTCCCGGTAGGACCAACTCCATTCACAAGGCTTTTTCCACCAAGGACATGAGTCGGAGTTTACCAAAGGCCTTTGACGAACTTTTTTTTTTTTTTTTTGAGGCAGAGTCTCGCACTGTTGCCTGGGCTGATCTCAGCTCACTACAACCTCCACCTCCCGGGTTCAAGTGATTCTCCTGCCTCAGCCTCCAGAGTAGCTGGGACTACAGGTGCCTGCCACCACGCCTGGCTAATTTTTTGTATTTTTGGTAGAGATGGGGTTTCACTATGTTAGCCAGGATGGTCTCAATCTCCTGACCTCGTGATCCGCCTGCCTTGGCCTCCCAAAGTGCTGGGATTACAGGCATGAGCCACCGTACCCAGCCGACAAATCTTTTTTTTTTTTTTTTTTAAAGCTTCAAAGGAATTTTGGTTTTACTGAGGGTCAGATGGGCACAACCGGGAAATCGGAGCAGATTGAGGTCTCTTTATTGGTCATTTTCTTCACTGGAAATACGTTACTAACCCTGTAGGCAAACTGCGAAAAGCAAAGGAATAAATGTCTCAGCCAAAAGTAACGGCATTTGCTCTGTACCCTACAGTCTTCCCTGTCCCACCTCTGAGCAGTCAGAGCCTCTGGCCTCACTGCGGGGTAAGTAAGAATAGAAGTGTCTGGTGAGGCAGCTCCAGCCCTGGGAAGGCAAGGATGCTGCGGTGGCCCATTAGACAGGGCCACTGGTCATGGGTCTGAGCCTGGAGGGGTGAGCCATCCAGCAGGGAGCCACAACATGCCACTGAAGACTGATTTTTCTCAAAGTTGTGCCAGTCCTTCAAATAAAAATGTGCTCAGGCCTTTCTCTCTATCTCTACCTATATGTTAGCCAAAACCTGGACTCTTCTTTCTATAGACATTTCTCTGGAATAAACGCAAATGTCTCTAGGGCATGTAAGGATATGTCATCTCACCTGCATATTAAAAATGGAAATATGAGGACAGAGAAAGAATAAGCGGCCGGTGGCATCACTGAGACCCATCTGCCTAGTCTTCTGTCCAGAAGTTTGTGCAAGAAAACATGTAACTATTGCCTAAATGTACAGATAAGCTTTCCAGTGCACATATCTTTTGGTGTTTTGAATTTGGTGAAGGCAGATCTATGTCCAAATCAGAGGAAAATAGTAGCAAATATTCAGAGATATCTGGGCATTTTAAAATTAGAGTATTTGGATGCTTTTCCCTACAGGGGAGGTTGTTCTTAAACTGTGCATCAAAACCTTACGGACTAGGTTTTTTCCAGACTGGAATTTTAGTAGTGTGTCTGTGCTTCATTTGAAACAAAGCTGTTCAGTACTCTAAAACAGGAACTGAAAAGATCTGGAAATCAGGAGATCTGAGCTGGACTGCAGACTCCACAGTTGACTGACAGTCACCGTGACAGATTGTGAGATCTCTCTGAGCTTGTGTCTCCATCTCTATAAAGTAAGGGGATGAGATTTTAAACCATGTTTTGTGTAGCTGTGCGATCCCTTCCTGGAATAACTCATGGAGAAAACGAATGGAAAACAAAACAAATGGAAAACTATTGAAGTCCAATATAACTTCCAGTTTTAGAATTCTATGACTTTTGAATTCTTAGCTTAGCCTTTAGCCTTCCTCAGTGTTGAAGATTTCTTGGGGTGGGAGCGGGGGCAGTGAAACCCGGGGTGCTTCCTCTTCCCCCCCCCCCCCCCCGCCAGATGTGCTGGTCTCAACTCCACACTAGTAACTAGAGCTGTTGGACTTCCATCCTTCCTCACTGTGTGGCTGCTGCACCAGTGCAGCTCTACAAAGGTGAGCTGGGAAGAGATGCTATGATAGGGTAAGATTAATGGTTAACAGCTTCCCTTTCCCCAGGGTTCCAGACCCTGCCCTCATGGCAACAACCTTGCCCTTGCTGGCCCCTGCTGGGAAATCCTTTCCTGCTTGCTCCATTCACCTCTCTTACCACATGTTTGCTAGCTAGAATCCTATTACACTCCCTGGGAGTTTTTTTCCTTTTTTTCCACACCTGGACAGACAGGATGGGACCTGAAGCTAAAAGCTGAGTCGAACAGAAAAGAGTGTTCAGGAATGTAAGAGAGCAATATTGGTCTGAATTTGTTTTGTTCTGTGTTCTTAAAAGCAAATTAAAAGAGGAAATAAATCAGTCACCTTGAAAACAAGTAAAAAAACAAAAACAAAAACAACAAAAAACATTAGGCTTCTTGAAAACATCCAAATGTATCTGGTGGGAAGCAAACATTACTGGTTTGCCAAGACTTGCTGTTAGTGAAAAGACAGACTCTTGGCTGAGAGCACAGAGAGAAATATAACTCAAATGGTGCAGGGCCATGAAAGTGTGTTGTCAATAACTGTTTCTCAAATCAGCGCATCCTGCCAGATAGGCTCTGCTACAAAGAGTTTAAGTTTTAGTTTTTCATGACCTGCATGGAAGCACAATTTTCTCCTTTGCTCATTTGCTCCATGAACTTGTGAGGACCTGTCGGGTGCCAGGGGATGCACAGTTGGTTCCTTGATTACATACTAAACCCTCGCCATTGTTGAGTGTTGAGGACATAGAGGCTCACTCAGAGTTTAGTGAGTGAAGAGGCAGGGACACACCCTGCTGGGACGGTGAGCACCAGAGGAGACTCCTGAGCTGTGAGTTCTTTGGGGTCAGGGAGAATAGGTGTTTGCTATCTTCAGTGGGTGCTCAGATCCTGGAAGAGCTTAGTGCACTCTGGGTAGTGCGGGTGATTGGTGTTAGCTGGAGCCTAGTGCACTCTGGGTGATATGGGTGATTGGGGTTGGCTGGAGCCTAGTACACTCTGGATAGTGTGGGTGATTGGGGTTGGCTGGAGCCTAGTGCACTCTGGGTAGTGCGGATGATTGGGGTTGGCTGGAGCCTAGTGCACTCTGGGTGATGTGGGTGATTAGGGTGGGCTGGAGCCTAGTGCACTCTGCGTAGTATGGATGATTGGGGTTGGCTGGGGCCTAGTGCACTCTGGGTAGTGTGGGTGATTGGGGCTTACCCAGGGCCTAGTACACTCTGGGTAGTGTGGGTGATTGGGGCTTAGCTGAAGCCTAGTGCACTCTGGGTGGTGTGGGTGATTGGGGTTGGCTGGGGCCTAGTGCACTCTGGGTAGTGTGGGTGATTGGGGTTGGCTGGGACCTAGTGCACTCTGGGTAGTGTGGGTAATTGGGGTTGGCTGGAATCTAAACTATGAGTAACAAAGCCAAGGAAGAAGGATGGAACAACACACACAGACCTGTCCTCCATGACGTTAAGGCAGTGGCAGGCCACTGAAGGATCTCAATTGAGAAAGAGAAGCCTTTAGATGAATGTTTTGGAGGAATGTCTCAGGCTACAGTGTGAGCAGGCTAAAGAGGAAAAGAAGGCCAAGCTAGCAGCTGGGAGGCTGCTGTGATAGGGAGGCAAGGAAGAAGAGCTTGAATGAGGGTTGTGGCCATGGGGCAGGAAAGACTCTGAGGAGGCAGAATCGCAGCCTGAATAACTGAAGAGTGGGGAGAAGGGTGAAGGAGTACCAGGGGACTTGTCTGGATAGCTGGAGAGAGGGGATTTTTCTCTGAATGGTGAGACAAGGGATTCGGCCCAAATAGTCTATTCTAATTCTAAATCCTATAGAGTTTGAAGCTACTGACCACTCCCTTCCTCCCATGAGTCTGCCAGGGGAACATGATGACTTCTGTTTCAGACCTGGTAAGCTGGTGGAGCCTTAGGGCATCTGAGAGGATTGATTTGCCAGGAGATTTGTTATTCAGAAGTTCAGGAGCAAGGCCCCTGTGTCCTCAGGATGAAGGTAGCAACTAAAGGCTACCAGAGCTGAGCTCACCCAAGGGCTCTGTAGCTGAGCAACAAATGGGTGGAGTAGAAGAACCAGTGGAGAGAGACAGGGAGGAACTGGCCGTGTGGTCAGTGGAAAGTCAGACCAGGCCAGTTACCAGGGAGCCAAGGAAGGGGCTGACAGCAGAGTCAAGTGATGTGGGACATTGAAAAATGTCCTTTGGGCATAGCAAAGATTGCCCAGTAGGTCAGAGGTAAGTGTGGCAAAGCAACTTTAATTCCATGTAGTGATTAATGTAATGTGACTTATTTCAAGTATAGGTTTTAATTTGTGTATGCCCCAGAGAAGCACTGTCTTGTCCTATGCCAAGTATTTTAGAAAGTTACTCTTTTTTTTTTTTTTCACTGTGGTAAAATATACATTTTTTATAGTTTTCCCTTTTCCCTTTTTTTTTTTTTTTTTTTTTTTCTTTTTTGAGATGGAATCTCACTCTGTCACCCAGGCTGGAGTGCAGTGGCACAATCTCGGTGCACTGCAACCTCCATCTCCCAGGTTCAAGCGATTCTCCTGCCTCAGCCTCCCAAGTGACTGGGACTACAGGCGCTGCCACGCCCAGCTAATTTTTGTATTTTTAGTAGAGACAGGATTTTGCCGTGTTGGCCAGGCTGGTCTCAAACTCCTGACCTCAAGTGATCCATCCACCTCAGCCTCCCAAAGTGCTGGGATTACAGGCATGAGCCACCATGCCTGGCCCATTTCAGCCATTTTTAAGTGTGCACAATTTAGTGATATATTTCCATTGTTGTGCAAGAAAATGCTTTTTTTAGAGTGGTAGATGTTCATTATTATTGAGAGAAAAAAACTGAATGGGAAAGCAAGTCGGTAGTGGCTGTTTTTGCTTAAAGTCACCTGAAACGTGATATTCCCATGTCTCAATAACTGGATATTCAGTTATATTTAATACAGTTGAGTCGAGTTAGAGATGCAGTTTTGTTCTGATGTCCCGCCGTCCATACTGAAAGGCAGCATGTGAAGACTTGTCATATCCCCACCCTGTTTCTCATCAACACACACCCAAGTGCACACACGTGTCTGTGATCATGCGGAAACAGTTGAGAAGATGCTTGGGTGGAATCCAGGCATGGATTGGAAGCCAAGCCCCCCACTTGCCAGCTGTGACCTTAAACAAGGTAGCTGACTACTCAAAGTCAGTTTCCTCACCTAGGAAAGATTGGGCAGGTGACTGACAGGATGACCGTGATTGTCATCTGTAAAACCACAAAGTTCTAGGGAAATGTTGGTGGACATTTGCATGTTTGTGACATGATGGCCACTATCCTACTGCAGTTGCCAGTGGTACACTGAGAAAATCAGTCCTGTCCTCTTCCACAAGGCCCATTCATGTGAGGGAATCTCCAGGCTCGCAGCAAGCTTGGGAACTTTGGACTGTGGCTGTCTAGTAACTTAGGGCTGAATAGCAGAACAACTGGTGGGTGGGGGCAAGAATCTGCTTCATAATTGTTTTTCCAGTGTCCAGCTTAATAAATTACCTCTCTTATAGCATCCATTTAGAGCTTTTAAAATTCATTTAAAAATGCAATCATAGGCCGAGCGCAGTGGCTCACGCCTGTAATCCCAGCACTTTGGGAGGCTGAGGTGGGTGGATCACTTGAGGTCAGGAGTTTGAGACCAGCCTGACGAACATGGTGAAACCCCCGCCTCTACTAAATAGAAAAATTAGCCAGGCATGGTGGTGCGTGCCTGTAATCCCAGCTACTTGGGAGGCTGAGGCAGGAGAATCGCTTGAACCTGAGAGGCGGAGGTTGCAGTGAGCTGAGATTGTGCCATTGCACTCCAGCCTGGGCAACAAGAGCAAAACTCCGCCTCAAAAAGCTAAATGCAATCATATATTGCATTTTGAAAGTCTTAACAATGTCAAGGGTAGGAGAGGACAATAAACTCAAGAAAAAATTCTCCTGGACAGATCATTCCTAGGACTCTACTATCCAACTCCCTGAGTATCCGTCACTCATAGAATGCTTCATTAATTGGTAAGAAAACCCACTGAAGAAATAGAATAGTGCTACTCATTTTCAAGATTTATCTTATCTGTATGCAACCTCTCCCTTTCCCTTCCTTGTATTAATCCCTAAAAACGCCTGTAAACATTTTGTTCATATTGTTAAATATTAACTCAGGACGTTGCTCATTATCTGTAACACAGCTGTAGGCTTGGCCCTGTTGTTTGCCATATTCTGCCATAAGGTTTCACTGCCTTCCTTCTGGAGGGCCGGATGGCAGTTTCTGTTTGCGACGTGGCTGTGTGAGAATGTGTGTTTTCAGGATAGACATGAATGGCTGCTTGAGGAAGGGCCTTGACTTTGAGTAACACATGGTTCATTTTTTTATTGTATTTTCAAATGGCTCTTCTGGGGGAAAAACAGTTCAGGAACCACATTCCACTTGCTGGCCCAAAATCCATGTAAGACTTAGCAGGTATTTGGGGTGAAATGACCAGCAGTGCCTGTTTTACACATTTTATGATGTGAGTTTGTGGTCCCCTCAGAAGAGGAGTTCCCTCTGCATGGTGAACAGCCTCCGAAGTCCAGCAGCCAGGCCTGTAGGAACCCAGCTCGCACTGGCCCAGACTCTGGAAGCAGGGCCTTGCTGGCGATTCTCTAAATGGGTGAAGTCAGACTCAGGGGTCTTCTGAGTGTTTTTTGGGTTTTTTTGGTTTTATTATTTTATTGTATTTTTAAGAGTCAGAGTCTTGCTCTGTTGCCCAGGCTGGAGTGCAGTGGTGTGGTCACAGCTGACCGAAGTCTCGACCTGCTGGCCTCAAAGGATCTTCCCTCCTCAGCCTCCTGAGTATCAGAGACCACAGGCGTGCACCACCATGCCTGGCTACTTTTTAAATTTTTTGTAGAGATGAGGTCTCACGATGTTGCTCAGGCTGGTCTTGAACTCCTGGCTCAAGTAATTCTCCCATCTCGGCCTCCCAAAGTACTGGGATTACAGGTGTGAGCCACCACATCTAGTCCTGGGTGTTTTTAAAGCTAAGATCTCTACCCCAGTAGAAACCAACATCAAGGAGCCTGAGGAGGCAGGGAAGGCTGCAGCTGGGGTGAGACGCTCTTGGGTGAAGCTGCAGGGCCTCCACTTCAGGGCAGTGTTCCCAGGTGACAGAGTGGGACAGCTCAGAGGGCCTCTGAACCTCCTGCACAGAACACCGAGACCAGAAAATGGGTCTCTGATTAAGGGCTGTTATTTTCTTTTCTAGTTTTTCCTTCCACAGGGCTTTTGATGATTCTTGTTAAAAAAAAAAAAAAAAAGAGTGCTTTGTATCCAAGCAGAGTTGGCTCTGCCTGCCCCTGTTTGCTGGCTGAAAGGTGCTTGTGTCCTCTCTAACCTCCGCCTTTTGAAAGCATGCCTCACTTGTTGTTTGCTTTGTGTCAGTTCTGGGAAGAGGCTCAGAACTCCCTCCAAACCAAAGTCAGATTGTCAGGGTTGGGGGCAGGGTTAGGAATTAAGGGCTATTTAGTTCTAGTTCATTTCCCCATCCATATCAGTTTTAAATAATAAATAAATTTTGCTAAGTTCCCATGGGACGTAGAGTTTTTCACTATTTCTTCCTTGACATCAGTTTAATATGTCAAACTGGCATTGCTAAGTGTGCGAGGCTCCCAGGGTGAACAAGGACCCTGAGATGGAGAAGAATGCAAGGGAGAAGATGATTTCTCCTCTTTGGTAAATAGTACTGGCTCCTTTGTGTTAAGGTGGGGGCATGTGACTACCCTCACTGCACGGGAAGTGTTTGCTGGGAGCCCCCAGGCCCCCCATTCTTGGTCATTTGCTCCCCGTTGGGCTGACCTCAGTGCTTAGAGCATGATTGTGTCTCATATCTCATTATGTCATTCCCTTACCTCTTTTTAGAAAGAACCATATACAGCCCTGGAGTGTAAGAGTTAGACCTCTAGTAGCTGCAGGGAATCTTGGCTTGAGACCTCCGTTTTGGCACCCTCCAGCATGTGTGCATGTGTATACCATGGTGCTGTGTAGCTGAGCACTGTTTTGATATTAAGGAGTAAAAAGGGATTGAGGCTATCATGATAGTGCCTTGATAACCATGATAATCTATTTAGTAAGCATTTTCTAAGTTCAGAAACTATGCTGAGTTATATACATACATACATACATACATACCTGTACACAAATATATAGAGATGTAAATTTCACAGTGACCATGTAAGGTAGCTCCCACAAATAGCCCCATTTTACAGTTAAGGAGACTGAGACCTCTAATTCCTGGACCTTGTCTAATTTGCTAGAGATGCCTTTAAGCCAGAGATAACACTTACTGAGCTTGTACACTGCACCTTCGCTGAGCCCCTCTCACCAGGGAGCCTGGCCAGCCAGGAGGTGACTCCCTAGGTGACACGGAATTGTCATGTGGGGACTGTGCAAAGGTGAACTTTTTCACTGCTGAGTGCTATGGAACTATTTAATCCACTCAGTAATTCTGTGATATGAGCACTCATTTCACAAACAGAAACCTGAGGCTTAGGGAAGGTAACTTGCCTAAGGTTACCTACTAATAAAATGGGAAAAGTTACCTTGTCCCCCTTGCAGGGTGTGGGATGGGAGAATGGGTCACTCCTCCAGTGCCCCGCTGCTCAGACCTCTAGGGGAGCATAAAGCGGGCAAGCTGTGGGCATCAACCCCACAGCAGTGTCTATGGGTGGATGTTTACAGCTCCTGAAGCCCCAGTGGGCATGTGTTACAGGGTGCTCTTTTAGTTTAGCCATCGGTGGGCAGCTTGTGTTAGCTCAGTCAGACCCCTGCCTTATTGCAAGGACAGAGGCCTTTCTGTATCCCGGGGTTCTTGCCTTGGTGTACTGGAAGAATCGGATCAACCTGGGTTTGGAGAATGAGTGCAAGGTTTTATTGAGCGGAAGTAGCTCTCAGCAGATGAGGGAGCCAGAAGGGAGATGGTTTTGCCCTGGAGTCGGGCTGCTCGGTGGCCTGGGCTCTCCTCTGACTGCCCCACCAAATTCCATGTCATTCTGCTGGTCGATGGCCTGCCAGCCTGCCAGTGCATGCCGGTGCCTGCCGGTGCATTCTTCTCAACGTCCAGCCGCCTGTGTGTTCCTCTGCTGATGTGCTCCTCTCAATGTCCAGCCGCCTGTGTGTCTGCCTGCTAGGGTCTTGGGGTTTTTTGTTTGTTTGTTGTTGTTGTTGTTTTGTTTTTGGGGCAGAGTCTCGCTCTGTCACCAGGCTGGAGTACAGTGGCGTGATCTCCGCACACTGCAACCTCTGCCTCCTGGGTTTAAGTGATTCTCTTGCCTCAGCCTCCTGAGTAGCTGGGACTACAGGAGCCCAGCTAATTTTTGTATTTTTAGTAGAGACGGGGATTCACCATGTTAGCCAGAATGGTCTCGATCTCTTGACCTCATGGTCTGCCCGCCTTGGCCTCCCAAAGTGCTGGGATGACAGGCATGAGCCACTGCGCCCGGCCACCTCCGGGGTTTTCATAGGCACAGGATGGGGGCGTGGCAGGCCGGGGTGGTCTTGGGCAGGAAATGCCTGTCCTCACCTAGGTCCGTGGGGGTGGAGCCCTAGCCAGGGACCATGCCCTCCTCTACCCAGCTCTTCCCTTCCCAGCACTTCCCTTCGGTATCACAGAACTCCTCGGGTCCCGAGTCCACCTGGCTCCAGTGCCCTGTTTATACTGCTGTGTTGTTCCCAACAGCCCCCTCTTTCTTTGACTTAAAATATGTTATTAGAGTATTATTTAAATGTGTACAATCATCTTGTAAGGAATTTGCATGAGTTCTTGTAACTTCCAAATAACTATAAAACCAAAATATTAACAACAGGCAGTTTCAAAACCTGTGTAATATAATTTCAATCCAGGAGTTCGTGTGATGGACGTCAGTCTTTTCCTGAAACACAATTATCCATTGACTCATGTTGGGTTGAATAGCAGAAAGATGTAGCTTCAGATTCAGATTAATATTTAATCTATTTTGGCATTTTGACTTGAGTAATTCCAGAGTACGCGTTGCCTTTTTGCATAATTTTGCCATCTGAGATGGCAATGATTTTAAGGCTTTGCTGATGTGGAATACTCAAGCTTTATGTATTTCACCCCGGCCTGCTCCATGAGCAAGCCTCAGTCATTCGCTGTAATGGGGTGTCACTTGATGGCAGTGCTACTCTGTCTCCTGAAGATAAAGTTAGATTTGTGGCATTACCTTAATAATTAAATATGCATGTAGTCCATTTCTGGCTGTCATTGAGACTGGAAGCATTCATTATTGCCTGTTACTCTTCTTGCTAATGAAGCTGATCTTTACAAGATGGATGGGCAGAGTCCTTGTGGTCCCCCGCCTGACGCTCAGGCTCAGTAGGGTTGGCCGTACACATGTGAGATCTTGATTCTGCTACTACTTTATTCATACCTGTTAGACTTGCATTTGTGCAGCCAATCATGGTGACATGTGGCCTTTGGTGAGTGTAAATCCAGATGAAAATGTGGGCTCCAGAATCTTATTGTAGGTTCGCACTGGGCTACAGGCATCCCATCCAGATGATCGAGAATACCCTTGTATTAATATAAGACTAAGATTTTCACTGACATGAGAGCATACGATTTTAAAATTTCTATAGACTGCCAAGAACACACCCAGAGAGGGCTGCAATCTTTGCACCCACTTCCAGAGCCGGCATCCTGGAGCCCAGCCCCACCTTGGTGACCCATCTCCCTGCCTCATACCTGCCCGCCTTGGTGCCTGCTTTTCATCACTGGGTTGGTGGTGTGGTTTAGACCTGCCCCCTGCCCATGACTCCATGGTCCAGCTGCCTCTGTGACTCACTGGCCGCTTTCTCCAGCATCTGAGGATGAAGTCCCTTCCCCAAGTCTTAGCCCCTGTTACCAGGGAGCCTGGCCAGACAGGATGTGACTCTCCCCAGGGGACATGGGATTATCATGGGGGCGCTGTGCAAAGGTAGACCAGAGCAGGGAAGGCCTCAGAGGGACATGGAGACCTCAAGGGGTCTGTTCTTTACCCTGTGGACCGTGGAGAGACACTGCCAGCTTTTTGAGGTACAAAGTGATGTGCTTTGCTTTGGAGGAGATCATTTTGTTTGGGGGAGATCATTCAGGGGATCACACCCTTCTGATTCTAGGACCTGCCATGAAACGGTTATAGTTTGTTCAGTTTCACAAATTCAACCTGATAATTTCCTCTTTGATGCAATAGGCATCCCTGGAAAAAGTTAACTGGAGAGCTAATCATTCAAATCTATATTTCCCATAAATGAAATTTACCAAAATCCTTCCTCTTCTTGACAGTTTTGCCGCTGAAAAGATGGTCTTTGGAATCATCGCTCAGTTTTCTTGTGTTTCACCAGGGCTTCTTGAGTCCCGTGAGTCTAGAGTCCACCAACCACATACAAGAATTACTGTGAGAACTTTCTTGTGTGCCCGGAGTTGTTGGGGGAGTATCTGGTGACTCTGATACACGGATCTTGTTCTTTGCAAGGATTTAATTGAATTACAGAATGCACCACCCAGAGAGTGCAAGCTGCAGTCCTGGGGTATTACAGGGCCCGATCCCCCTTTTCCTTTGTAATTGTTACCCTAAAACACAGTGGTGGTCTCTGACCCGTTCTGGGTTGGATCTTATTTTCCGTTTCTTTAGTGGGGTCACTGCCGGATCTTATTTCATGTTCTCTGCAGGAGGTCATTGCTCTTCTGCTGTTTTTCCAAGCTCTTCTTTTTGGCATTTTTCCTTTTCACCTTGTGACAGTGGAAGCGAATGTTTGCACAGTTGGCTTTTCCGTTCGTGATGCCTGTGTGGAGTGCAGGGAGAGGAGAGAAGGGCACAGGGAGAAGCCACACCATCTCCAGGGCCTGAGAGGCCGTTGCCTCGTTCCTGTCCTCTTTTCAGAGGGCTGAGGAGGTAACTCTGAATGAAGGAACGATGGAAAACCTGAGAATAATTACCTCCTGAGAAGCTATGCAGACCTCTGCCCTCTTCAAACATTGAAAGTTATTATAAACAGTTTGTAAACATGAACCCGAAGAATTTGGACACAGGCATGGAGCAATGGTTGTCGCATGTCTAAGTTATAAAAGGAAAATCATGCCGGGCGCAGTGGCTCATGCCTGTAATCCCAGCACTTTGGGAGGCCAAGGCAGGCAGATCACGAGGTCAGGAGATCGAAACTGTCCTGGCTAACACAGTGAAACCCCGTCTCTACTAAAAATACAAAAAATGAGCTGGGCGTGGTGGCGGCACCTGTAGTTCCAGCTACTTGGGAGGCTGAGGCAGGAGAATGGCATGAACCTGGGAGGTGGAGCTTGCAGTGAGCCGAGGTTGCGCCACCGCACTCCAGCCTGGGTAACAGAGTGAGACTCTGTCTCAATAAAAAAAAAAAAAAAAAAAGGAAAATCAAGTAGGAAACATGCTTTTCTTCTGCCATCGTCCCGCTCACATCATCCTATGAGGCAAACCAAGCATAATAAACAGTTTTAAAGAGGAACTTAGAGGAGGAGAGTTTAGGTCAGAGCTGCCCAAGAGAACCTGCAGCATCAAGGGAAATTTTCTCTACCTGCGCTGCCCAATAGTCCAGCACTAGGCATGTGTGCTATTGAGTGCTTGAGATGTGGCGGGAGTGACTAAGTGACCGATTTGTCATTTAAAACCATTTTAATTAACGTAAGTAACCACATATGGCTTGTGGCTGTTATATTGGACAGGCTCAGTTCAGGCAGCAAGTAGAATTAGAGACAGCAGTGTCATTTCTCCCTTTCACAGCAATACTTCTCCAAACACGAGCCCCAAGCATTGTCTCTGGGGCCTTGCTTCCCATCCTTGCCTCAGTCCACTCAGGCTTCCATCATCCCCGCTGCTCAGGTGGAATACCCTTGATAAGATAACCCACAGCCTCCAGGCTGCCACAGGATTGGTCATTTTCTCTTTTGCTTATCTGAACTCTGACCCAGCAGTGTCTGACCCAGCTTGACCACACCCTCTTCTTTGCTTTCATGACACCACACCCACTTGGTTTTTCCCTTCCTTTGGCCTCCCTCCAAAGGTTGGATCTGGGACTCCTGACATTTCTCCATCTACACCCTCTGCATGTCTGCTCTGCTAGAAACATGGCACCAATTCACCTCTCCATAGGCCAGAGACTTCCAGGTGTATATCACCAACTCTGACCTCCCTGCTGACTTCCAAAATCGCATACCCTACTGCCTTGTGGATGTTCCACTTGGATGTCCAGTAGGCATTTCAGGTTGTGTGGCCAAAACAGAACCCTCCTTCCTCCCACATCCTCAGGGCCATCCTTCCCTAGAACCATTATCCATGCAGTTGCTCAAGCCAAAAATGGGTAAGAGTCACCCTTTCTTGTCTGTCTCTCCCTCGATCAGCAAATCCTCTCAGTTCTTCCTCCACATTCCATTCTGAGTCCCTCAGTTTCTCTCTGTCTCCACTGCCACCCCTTGAGGCAACGCCTTTTCATTTCATGCCTGGAAAACTAAGCACAATGGCTTTCTAACTGATCTTCCTGCTTCCTGCTCAGACCTCTACAGCTCATTCTTCACTTACAACTAGGGTGATATTCATACAGCCTGAATCAGAGCTTATACTCTCCTGCATCGAACTGTCTATATAGTTAGCAATAGTGTCACTTCTGAAAGCACTTAAAACCAGAACAGGGATTTAAACGAAGTGAAGTTGATTTCTATCATCAATACAGTCAGTCCTGGGCTGCTGTGGCAGTCCCATGACACTGGGAGCCCAGGCCCCTTCTGCTGTCCTAATCCAGCCAGCAGAGTAGTGGAAAAGAGGAAGAAGGAACACTCCTTCCCCTTCAGGTCACTGCTCAGAAGTCATGGGTACCGCTTCTCACATCCCGTTGGCCAGATCTATCCACACCCAATTGCAAGGGTGGCTGGAGAACATGGTCTTGTTTTGTGCAGCTGTGAACCTCTGGGAAGAAAGGGAGAAGGGTCTTGGACAATGACTGGTGGTCTTTGCCACACCCTCTAACAGCTTCCATCGTGCATTCCAAACTTCTCACTGCAGCCCATGCTGTCCTGCATGGTTTGGCCCTCCTGATCTTGCACTGTGTCCAGCCAGATGGATCTTTCAGCTCCCGCTTGCTCCTTAGTTCCTTTGTACTCACCTTTCCCTCTGCCTGAAATGCTCCCCTCCAGACCTCTGCAGGCCTGGCCAGGTCTTGTCACTATGATCTCTATTCAGTTGATGCCTGTGAAACTTTCTCAGGCTAGCTAGTCTAATCAGCACCCAAACAATTTCTTTAGACTCATCCAGCCTTTTTTAAAGCATCTACCACTACCTTAAAATACCTTCGTTGATTTGTGTATTTGCATCTCCGCATACCACTCATCCACTCTAGAGGAAACACCTTGAAAGCAGGGTCCTTATTGTTCTTGTTCTCCACTCCATCTCCAGTGCTTGGATTTGCACAGAATGGGTATCTAAATACCAGTTTGATGAATGAATGAATTCATGGAACATGATGAAAATCTGTGCCGCAGTATCGCAGCAGAAGAGATATACATATGTGATTCTAAATGGTTAAAGCTGGGAGGGCTAGACTTTTTAAGTCCAATTCCCACATATTGGAGATGTATCATAAGTGTTTTTAATAGTAGAGGGAATTTGCTGAGATTTCTCACAAAGCCTCATGACCCAGAAGGATTTGGCATGGATGCCAGAACAGTTGGTGGGATTCAAAACCTATTGCTCAACCACATCCTACAGGTGTTGATTAATGAATTGATATCAATCAGAATAAAGTCTCCATGAGTTGGGGGGGACATTTGTGTGCAAATCACATCTTCATGAGCCCCCAAGGGGAATGGTGAATAATGGATGATAACCTAGAATCACTCTCTTCCTTTTCCTTTTACCGTTACTGGTCGATTCCCCGAGTCATTGCTGTTATTGTCATTGTAGCTCCGTGAGAGAAGGGACAGGGCCGATCTTGTATACTCTCATCAGGGGCATTTTGGTAAGTTTGAGAAATTTTTCATCACTCTAATGAGTCAGGATATGATTTCTCTTCATTCCATTCAGGCAGTTGACCAAATTCATGGAAAAAGAGGCGCCAACATCAACAGTAAGTGTCCTGGTTCCCTCAGATCTCTGGGTGGGACTTCGAGGCAGAACTCCAGCTTCCGCATTGGAAGCTAGTGGTTTAGCAGACAGGCAGCATATTATTTAAGCCTGTGGGACCTGAAACTGATGTTTAGCATATAAATGTTTAGTGATGATGTTTAGTACACTCCATAGCCCCACTCAGGGTCCACTGATACGTACCAGGCTCAGAGATGCCGAATGGCAGCCAGCTTTTGGTGCATGGAACTGATTAATAGTGAAATAGAACCAAAGTGGCCCCAGTGTGTACATCTCTGCATTAGGTTATTCTTAGATAACATTTAAACCTGCAAGTGAACCCTAAGTGTACTGCAGAACGCTAGGCCCCCCTGGGAGCACTAGGGTTCACTCCAGCTGTGTGGATTTCTTCTCGTGAGAGACCCTGTGGACTAAGGTCATGGTAGATGTGAACAGAATTCTTAGCCTTCTTATGTTAGGTTGGCACTTGGACTTAATTGGACTTTGGGGAGGGAGGAGAGAGGGAGCAGGGCAGAGAAGAGGGATGCAGGATCTACTTCGATCTCTCTGCGTTCTGACAGAGGGGCATCTTTTAAAATCTGATTGAGTAGTACTCTGTGATTGAGGCCAATTACCTGAGATGGCTGAGTGTTTGTAAAATTTCCAGGCAGTCCTGCTTTCTTTCTTCAGTGCCTTTTCCTCCTCGGTGTCATTGGATGTGAAGTTTAATGTGGGCCCGGAGGTTATGGAGAGAGCCTCATTCCTTTTCCTGACTGTGGCCCACCGCTGGTTGCTGTTCCGGATGAACCCACGGACAGATGGTGGCAACTGGCCCAGTGAGGCTGTGCCGGGAGAACTCTGTTCATTTCATCCCAAACCAGGCCTTTTTTGAAATGCAAAGTGATGATGTCACTTCTGTATTTTAGCCCATCCTTTGACTGGCTGAGTATTATTTTTGGAGGATGGGCACATCAGCTTTGCAAAGTTAGCCAAAAGACAACAATGAGAGAGAATCTTTGAAACCGGTTCCAGCATGGCTGTTCTCCACTAACAGGTGTGGTGCTGTGCCGCGGATTTCCAGCAGCCAGCAGCAGGCTGAAATACACATACCAGCTCCCTTTCCTCTTATACCTGCTTTGCAGGGGCGATTCTGATCCTTCGGTACATCAGGAAGGGTAACTTTATCCCTGTACTTTCTCCTGCACAGGCTCTAGGCCATCTCCATGAGTGACTCCACCACCCTGAGGAGTTTAGAGCGTCATGGAGTGGGAGGAGGAGTGAGCCTGAAAAGGTGGTGAGGCAGGGCAGTGAGAGAGCAGGAGACAGAAAGGATGCCAAGCACTCTGTGGAGACATTGACTCTGTTCCTCGCCCCGCCTCCCTGCTGCGAGAGGCCTTCCCTGACTGCCTCGTCAGCGCTCACCAGCTTGTTTCTCTGGTCAGTCTCCTACTCTAATTTTCTGCATAGACTTCAATTTCAATTATGGTAGAAAACACATCCCATAACGTTTACCATCTTAACCATTTTTAAGTGTACATTTCAGTAAAGTTAAGCGTATTCACGTTGTGCTTCCGTCATGCCATTCAGCCCCAGAACTGTGGTGGTGTTGCTTTTTTTTTTTTTTTTTTTTGAGGTAGAGTTTTGCTGTTGTTGCCCAGGCTGGAGTGCAGCGGCGCAGTCTCAGCTCACTGCAACCTCCACCTCCCGGGTTGCAGTGATTCTCCTGCCTCAAACTCCCAAGTAGCTGGGATCACAGGCATGCTCCACCACACCCGGTTAATTTTTATATTTTTTGTAGAGACGGGGTTTCGCCATGTTGGCCAGGTTGATCTCAAACTCCTGACCTCAGGTGATCTGCGCACCTTGCCCTCCCAAAGTGCTGGGATTACAGGAGTGAGCCACCGTGCCCAGCCTCCCCAGAACTTTTTCATTTGCAGAACTGAAACTCTGGTCTGCAAAATATACTAACTCCCCATTCCCCCTCCCCACAGCCCCTGGGAACCCCCTTTCTGCTTTCCGTCTCTATGAATTTGACAATGCTCAGTACCTCATAAGTGGCATCAGATGATATTTGTCCTGTTGTGCCTGATTTACTTCAGTTAGCATTTTGTCTTCAAGGTTCATCACACTGCAGCACATGACAAGATTTTCTTCCTTTTCAAGGCTGCATCATGTTCCACTGTATCCATATATCTGTATAGATGGATCACATTTTGCTTATCCATTCATCCGTTGATGGACACTTGAGTTGCTTCCGTGTTTTGCTGTTGTGAATAACGCTGCTATGAACTTGGTTGTTCAAATACCTTTCTGAGTCCCTTCTTTCATTTGTTTTAGGTATATACCCAGAAGTGGGATGGCTGGGTCATATGGTGATTGTATTTTTATATTTTTGAGGAACTGTCACAGTTTTCCACAGTGGGCGGCTGCTCCATCTTACATTCCCACCAACAGGCCACAAGGGTTTCAGTTTCTCCACATCCTCGCCAAGACTTGTCATTTTCTTTTCTGTTTTCGTTTGATGGTAGCATTGTGACCTGCATACATTTTCCACTCTGATGTTTTTGTTTATGGCATTTTGTTTCTGTTTATTGCACTGTGTTGCATTTCTGCCTTCCCCCATGAGGATGTGTGTGAGCTCCGTGACACCAGCACTTTCGCCTGACCTGTGGATTCTCATGTTCCAAAGCACTGGATACATTTGTTGGATGAGTCTCCTTTGTTCTTTGTGGAATGAACCCCCTTCTGTGTGTCTGTGGTGGGCTTGCCCTCTTCCTACGTCTAGGCCAGCGAGCTATTTTGATTTTACAAAGTCAAGGGCTGTACCAGTGATTTGGGTGCTCGGTCGTAGACTGCATCCGGTTTTAATTTGATTTTAGGATAACTGGTGGGAAACATTGCATTTGCCAGAGGTACCTTGTTGGGCTTCTCCTTCAGGCAGCAAGAACAGCAAGAATTCCACCCAAAGGAGGTGCTGTGGCACAGACTGTCGTGGACTGTGGACTGCCGCAACATCCCACCTGTGGCCTGCCTTCTCCTTTCCTGCCACTCCACCCTCAGAGAACTTGATCAGAGAAGCCCACGACTCTTGGGTTTCGTTAACTCTTTGAATGAAATATAAATATACTTACTTTTTCATCATATTTTAAAAACATTTTAAAGTCATTTTGGACTTATAGAGCAGTGACAAAGGCAGTACAGTTAAAATAGTTTTAGACTTATAGAGGAGTGACAAAGGCAGTACAGAGATTTTCTGTAAGCCCTTCCCTCACCCACCTTCCGCTAATGTGAACTCATATCACCACGCTACAGTCCCCAGAGCTGAGAAACGGACTAACTAAACGACGGACTTTCCTTGAATCTCATCAGTGTTTTCTCTACGGTCCTTTTTCTGTTCCAGAACACTCTATTAAATGTAGTTGTGTCTCCACAGTCACCTTTGATCTGTGACAGCTCCTTGGGTCTGTCTTTTGTGACTGTAACATTGTGATGAGGACAGTGCTGTAAAGGGTTGGTATTTTACAGAATGCCCCTCAGTATGGGTCTGTCTGATACTTTCTCTTGATCAGACTCGGGGGAAGAGCACCACCCTGCTCGTGGCAGGGTATCGAGGCAGGGGTTGTGATGTCAGCGTGCGTCGTCACTGGTCACGCTAACCTTCCTCAGTTGAGACAGGGTCTGCCAGGCTTCTCCTCTGCAAAGTTACTTGTTTTCCCTCTCTCCACTTAGTTTGTTAGGAGTAAGTCACTTACTTTATTTCTTCATCAAAGGGACTCACAGCTATGAAGGGCAGAGGATTCACATGGCTAGGTACACTGCTGTTTACCTCCTCACTCCTGAAAAAGCTGTCTCTTCTAAATGTGTGTATTTTTTTTAAAGGTTACTAGGATTTTTCTGAGAAACAAAGGTAAAAAGCTGGGTGAGGTTGGAGGAGAAGAGTTGTGTGTGGTTGTTGTTGATTTCAAAGGCTGGAGTGGTGGTCTGAGTGATGAACCAGAGAAAGGCCTGCTGCACCCAGGGGTGCCTGCCCTGCCCTGGGTGCCGGCCCCGTGGAAGCAGGTCCTTGTTCCCCATGTTGCCGCCAGGTCCATGTGTCTGCATCAGAGTCTGCAGACTCTCCAGATGTCCTTCCAGTGGTGCCCTGGGGGGGAGACCTAGTCCCACTGCCGCGTCCACCCCTCCCAGGCTGGGTGACCCTGGGGCAGGTCCCCAGCAGTCCTGGATTCACTTTCTTCATGTGTAGAGCAAGAGGGTTGGCCCTGGAAGGCCGTTCTGAGTTCTCGGGCTGTCCCCGGCCACGCTTGGCACGGCTACTGAGGACCAAGTGGCCTCCGAACCCAGCGGTGCCAGCCTCCTCTGTGTCTGGAAGAACAAGGCCGCCTCAGAACCCGGAGCCTCCTGGTGGCTGCTTTATTCAGACCCTCCCCCACTTTCCAGAGAAGCCAACTTCTTGAGGAGGAAAGAGAAGCACCAACTCCTGGTGCCACATCCAGGGACCCCGGGGCTGGTTACATGTGTGGCGTACGCAGAGCAGGCGTGCTCTCCCTTCTCCTTCGCTCTCCAGCCTGAGGCTTGCCTGCCTTCCGGCTTGGGCCACCGCCACCCTCAGCAGCCTGGTCTGCCTCCCCTTCCTACCTCCCCTGCCTTGGGTTTAGAAACCCCTAACTGTGCGCTGTCAGGGCACACTGGCTTCTCTCTGTGATGTTCCCAGCTAACGTCAACCCAGATCATTAATAAATCCACTTTACCAGATAATGAGACACCCAGGAGAGGTGTGGAAAGGTGTGAGTTCTTCAAGCCGACTGAAGTCCCCTCATCAGTGACCACAGGAATGGGCGTGAATGGGGAATTCGAGAGCCGTGTCATTTAGAGTGATATGTGTCGCATCTGGCAGCGTCCTGCTCAAATGCGGGGCTGGGGCATTTGTTGCAGTATCTTGGCAGCCTAATAGGCTATTCTGTGGATGTTCTTTATGGAAAAGAACTGTGGAAAAAAATGAGATGATTAAATTTCCCTTTGCAGCATTCCAGCTCTAATACATCTCTCTGTCCTGGCGACAGAGTGCTCTCTGAGGAATGTTGTTTGTTTTGAGGACAGGGAGTTTTTGTCTTTCATATGGGCCAGTTGCAGGCACATGTGTTTGTGGGCAGCCCTGGTCAGGCATGGCTGGCACTGAGTACAGGCTGTGACTTCAGAGGACTTCCCCAAGGAGCCCAGACTTGTAAGGGAACTCAGACAATTAGCTCCAACAGTAGGGGACAAAGCTAATTTTTAGTAAACTTGTCAGTTGTGTGATTCAGCTAAGGTGCCTGTGTTTTCCAACTTTCTGTTTGATCCTGGTAAAATACACATACCATAAAATTTACCATCTTAACCTTTTTTTTTTTTTTTGATACAGAGTTTTGCTCTGTCACCCAGACTAGAGTGCAGTGGCACCATCTTGGCACACTGCAACCTCTGCCTCCCAGGCTCAAGCACTTCTCGTGCCTCAGACTCCCAAGTAGTTAGAACTATAGCCGGGGGCCACCATACATGGCTAATTTTTTTTTTTTTTTTTTTTTTTTGTATTTTTAGTAGAGACAGGGTTTCGCTATGTTGGCCAGGCTGGTCTCAAACTCCTGGCCTCAAGTGATCCACCCACTTTGGCCTCCCAAAGTGTTGGGATTACAGGCGTGAACCACCGTGCCCAGCCCATCTTAACCATTTTTAAGTCTGTGGTTCCGTGGCATTAAGTTCACTCACCCTGTAGGGCACCCATCACCATCATCCATGTCCAGAACTCTTTTCTTTTTTTTTTTTTTTTTTTTTTTTTTTTTTTGGGGGGG